>NC_047122.1:13440345-13743345 GCF_902500255.1 Thalassophryne amazonica
CCCATTTCCTTTAGGCGGTTTCTTACAGTTCGGTCACAGACGTTGACTCCAGTTTCCTCCCATTCGTTCCTCATTTTTTTTGTTGTGCATTTTTCGATTTTTGAGACATATTGCTTTAAGTTTTCTGTCTTGACGCTTTGATGTCTTCCTTGGTCTACCAGTATGTTTGCCTTTAACAACCTTCTCATGTTGTTTGTATTTGGTCCAGAGTTTAGACACAGCTGACTGTGAACAACCAACATCTTTTGCAACATTGCATGATGATTTACCCTCTTTTAAGAGTTTGATAATCCTCTCCTTTGTTTCAATTGACATCTCTCGTGTTGGAGCCATGATTCATGTCAGTCCACTTGGTGCAACAGCTCTCCAAGGTGTGATCACTCCTTTTTAGATGCAGACTAACGAGCAGATTTGATTTGATGCAGGTGTTAGTTTTGGGGATGAAAATTTACAGGGTGATTCCATAATTTTTTCCTCAGAATTGAGGAATTGAATCAATTGAGAATTGGTCTAAAAAAGTAACCGTTACTGACTGCCACAATCTTTTTTCTTGATTTCTTATAGTGTTTCTTAAATCCAGAAAGTTGCCATTTGAAATGACTTTAGTTTTTTGTCATGTCTGTGATCTGCTTTGGTTTTGTAGTGTGAGGGGAGGACTTCATTCTACTTCACTTCACGGAGAGGAAAGGATTTGGTGGCGGAAGGCATGAAGAGCAGCTGGTGAGGAGAGCGACTGGATAACGGGAGTCGTGTTGACGTTGATGTTACTGGTTCCAGCTGAACGCTCGCGCCGGAGAAATGCCATAAACGTGGATTATCCGCAGCGGCAGGGGAGAACCCTGCCGTGTCTGTGAGTACGCTCTCATGTGTTTGTGAGGTGGTGCTTTTTAAGCAGAAAGTTGGAGTTTCCCGCGGGGACGGAGTTGTGTGCTCGCTGGCCTGGGTGTGTGTGTGTGTAGGTGCACGGAAGGCGAGGTGACGGAGAGAGACGCCAGGAGGAGAGACGAGCGACGAGGGGCGTTACGTGCCACAGCCGGGGAGGAGCCTTCCCTCGGCTGAGAGAGTGCGTCGTGCCACGTCGGAGGAGAGAAGGACACGCCCCTAAGCGGACAGTGGGAAAACGTCCGCGGATTGGTGGATGTTTGGTTAGGTCCGGATTGGTTGGCTCTGCTGGAAGTTGTTTTTTTAATATTTTTTTCTCTTTTAAGAATTGTATTTTAAGATTTCTCTTTTTTTACGTTGTAAAATTGGTAATAAATTATTAATATAAGGTTTGCCTTGTTTGGTCACTCCAGCTCTATTTGACAATAACCAGTAAATTGGACATTTTGTGCTTTAACTTATCATTCAAAACTTACAATAATACATAAACCTTGCTTACACACACATATACATATATACACCCTGCGATTTTGCAAGTTCTCCCACTTAGAAATCATGGAGGGGTCTGAAATTTTCATCTTAGGTGCATGTCCACTGTGAGAGACAATCAAAAAAAAAAAAAAAAAAAAAATCCGTAAATCACAATGTATGATTTTTTTAATAATTTATTTGTATGTTACTGCTGCAAATAAGTATTTGATCACCTATAAAAATCAATATTAATATTTGGCTTTCTTTACAATTACAGAGGTCAAACGTTTCCTGTAGTTCTTGACCAAGTTTTCAGACACTGCAGCAGGGATTGTGGTCCACTCTTCCATACAGATCTTCTCCAAATCTTTCAGGGTTGGAGTTTCAGCTCCCTCCAAAGATTTTCTATTGCATTCAGGTCTGGAGACTGGCCAGGCCACTCCAGGACCTTGAAATGCTTCTTACGGAGCCCCTCCTTAGTTGCCCTGGCTGTGTGTTTGGGGTCATTGTCATGCTGGAAGACCCAGCCATGACCCATCTTCAATGCTCTTACTGAGAGAAGGAGGTTGTTTGCCAAAATCTCGCAATACGTGACCCCATCCATCCTCCCTTCAATATGGTGCAGTTGTCCTGTCCCCTTTGCAGAAGAGCACCCCCCAGAGTATGATGTTTCCACCCCCATGCTTGCCCCATGGTTTTCTTGGGGTTGTTCTCATCCTCTAAACATGGTAAGTGGAGTTGATTCCAAAAAGCTCTATTTTGGTCTCATCTGACCACATGACCTTCTCCCATGCCTCCTCTGGATTATCTAGATGGTCACTGGTGAACTTCAAACAGGCCTGGACATGTGCTGGCTTCAGCAGGGGGACCTTGCTGCCCTGCAAGATTTTAAACCATGACAGCATCATGTGTTACTAATGTAATCTTTGTGACTGTGGTCCCAGCTCTCTTCAGGTCATTGACCAGGTCCTCCTGTGTACTTCTGAGCTTTCTCAGACTCATCCTTACCCCACAAAGTGAGATCTTGCATGAAATCCCAGACCGAGGGAGACTGACAGTCATCTTGTGTTTCTTCCACTTTCTAATACATAATCATAACAGTTGTTCTCTTCTACCAAGCTGCTTGCCTGTTGTCCTGTAGTCCATCCCAGCCTTGTGCAGGTCTACAGTTTTGTCCCTGGTGTCCTTAGACAGCTCTTTGGTCTTGGCTATGGTGGACAGGTTGGAGTGTGATTGATTGAGTGTGTGAACAGGTGTCTTTTATACAGCTAACAAGTTCAAACTGGTGTAATTAATATAGGTAAAGAGTGCAGAATAAGAGGGCTTCTTAAAGAAAAATGAACAGGTCTGCATGAGCCAGAATTCTTGCTGACTAGCAGGTGTTCAAATACTTATTTGCAGCAGTAACATACAAAAATTATTTAAAAAAAAAAATCATACATTGTGATTTCCAGATTTTTTTTTTTTAGATTATGTCTCTCACAGTGGACATGCACCTAAGATGAAAATTTCAGACCCCTCCATGATTTCTAAGTGGGAGAACTTGCAAAACCGCAGGGTGTTCAAATACTTATTTGCCTCACTGTACACACACATATATATACATATACATACACATATAATACATATATATATACATATACATATACATATATATGAAAGGTTGACATCACGCTGCTGAAAAGCGGTATTGAGTGTCGTAGTATCGGAGAAGTTTTATGATTATAACTACAAGTAAATGAATACGGGATCGGGTCGATACCATATAATGGTATCGGGATCGGTGCATCCCTAATACAAAACACACTCACACACTCATCTTCAACCGCTTAGTCCAATCAAGGGTCGCGGGGGGGCTGGAGCCTATCCCAGCAGCCACAGAGCGCGAGGCGGGGTACACCCAGGACAGGACGCCAGTTTGTCGCAGGGCCACAAACAGACAAACAAACACATTCACACCCACTCGGACACCTACGGACAGTTTAAAGATTCCAATCCATCTAACCCACGTCTTTGGATGTGGGAGGAAACCGGAGCAAACACAGGGAGAACACGCAAACTCCACACAGAAAGGCCACAGGCGGGAATTGAACCCATGACCTTCTCGCTGTGAGGCAACAGTGCTATCCACTAAGCCACCGTGCTGCCTAATACAAAACATATATAGCCTTTATAGACTTTTTGGGATGGACAGATGGAAATCATCAAAACAAAATCCCCCTTTGGGCCTTCGCCAAGCGGGGGATAAAAACTGCACCAAATAACATCCAATCTGTTGTTCAATGCACATTTAATTATCCATTTTGCTTGTTTCTGGAATTTTCATTTCTGGAGTCTTTATGTTAAGGAACAGCCCGTGCTGTGTGGTGCACATGTGCTACACTGAGTTCCTGCATGTTAAACTCACTCCCAAGGAACCACTGTTTTAAAAAGTGAGTTCCACATGTAACAAAAAGGTACGACTTGTACATCTTATCTTGCATTTGTAACTTGTATTTATTTTTCCTCTTCAAGAGGCAATTTTTCGATAAGTGTGACATACTCTGGAAAATATGTTACGGTAAGTTCAAGTAGAAGTGTGTATGTGTCACAACCAAGAGAGAAATTTACCCATTTGGTCCAACCAAACCATATCTTCTTCCTGCCACAATCAGAAGGTCAGCATTGACAAACAGTTCCTTTCCATGAGCAGATATGCTAAACCTCTCCAGCTGAGGAAGAAAAAAACAAAAACAAACAAAAAAAAAAACAACATACACTGGTTTAGTTTTATAGGGCAGGCTATTTTGTTCTTGCAAAGTTATATAGTTACAATTTTTTTTCTGAAAAGGGCCAATTAGAGTTCACGTTACTTGAACACTTTGTGCTGGAAGATATTTACCTTGATATCAGAAGCATTCTCCAACATTGCCTGTCGCGAGGACATTTCAGCCTGGGAAATGGAGAAGTCTCCTTCCAAAGCATTCTGAGCACGAACACTGGCGACCTGACGCTCATACTCCATCTGGAACGGCCATTAAAAACAGTCGCATGTTCAAATTTCAAAACATGTACATCAGAGGCACACTGGACAATAAAGGATCCATCTTCCATTCTTGCCATCTAATGCTCCTTGTTCCAAGACTAACAAATCAACAATGTCACCTTTAGGGTTGTCAACTGTGTTCCTCTGTGTTTAGCCAACAGGCCTGTGACCCATCCAGAAGGTGTCCCATAGTGGTTCTTTCCTCTTCATTCATACTTACTAGCTACTACACTCAAAGGTTTTGGAATGGTACCTCATTTCATACAAGAGGCTTTGTATGAAATGAGGTACCTGAATAGGAGTGTTTTACTGTAGGCTCTGATGCCTCTGTGGCCCACTTCTACCTGCTTAACCTTTGCTCTTCAGTCATATTGTTGGACACTGGCTGCAGACTCTGCATCCCCAACTGTCATATATATATATATATATATATATATACATATGACTCCATTGCATCTTCTGGCAAAGAAAGGGTGGTGACAATAAAAGATGAGGTTGGTGCCCAGCTAGCCTGTCCAGTGTATTGCTGTATGAATTTTGTTATGCATTTCTAAGACTGTAGTACTGTTCCAGTGATTGAGTACTGCTTAAAAGAAATCAAATTGTGATTTATGAGACATGAAAAACAATAAAAATGAAAAACAAACTGGCTTGTATAGATTTTACAGTAGGGTCTTTTAATGCCTTTAGGAGTTTTATGGTTTTTATTTTACAATGCAACATTAGGGGAGGTTATGGTCAGGTTATGGTAGAGGTTTCCAACAATAGTCGTCGAGGATTCCCTAATTTGCAGATTTTCCATCACTCCCTGCTCTGCCAAAAGCTGATTAGGATTTGTCAGTGATTATTTGAATAATGATCCACATATAAATCTATCACGTATCGGCTATGAAGAAGCCTCTATGTGTCTCTAAGTGCCTCGCATGCGCCACAACTTACGTGTCATTGGAGCTCCGTCCAGCCTCGAATGGCTCGTGTCACCGCATATGATCCACGCAACATATGATCCATGTAGCGCAACGTTGGACATTGATGCACGTTTTTAGGCATGGGTTTGGTCCAAACCTCCAGCCCTCCCACACGTGGTCCCTTTAAAGTGTGGGTTTTCAATTCACAGCGTCCATTCAAGATGTCACATTTTTAAGTCCAAAAAAGGATGCTCCTGTACAGTCCAGCCGGTGGGTGGGCGCATCTGTGCACCCGGCTGCAGTTCACCTGTGTTCCAGAGTCATTAAATGCGCTTCTTCTTGCTGGCTTTATTTCTTCCACGGCTCACCGGTGAGCCAACTTTTAATTTTGTGTTTGTCCATTACGAGTGATTGTGATGGACTGACTACTGCTTTGACCTTTTCCTCATATATTTGGTGACTGCTTGACTTCAGAGATAAAATACAGCTCGCAATAAAGCTCATTTCAAGCAAATAATAAAATTAAATGTCAAACATCAAAATGTTGCTGTAGACACGCACGTTTTGCTGCAGATACATCCTCTGTTGTCGTTGTCAAAAAGAATCTTGTTCAGCACCACGGGCAGCTCCCAGAGACAGATCAGTGGAGCTGTCTGTGTCAGCGACAGTTACACTTCAGATGCAAATAAGTTATTGTCTCCAGAATCGCTCTTTTGCACGCTTGCGTTCTGCATAAATGGCCGCCTTCATTTTGACACCGGTGATCCAACTTTTAACTTTGTGTTGGTCCATTAATGTCTGCAAAATCACTCTTTTGCGAGCTGGCATTCTGCTTAAATGCTCGTCTTGAGTGCCACACATTGCGTCAGTGCGCACACACAGTGGAGCTCATCTGATCCATTATAACAAGATGTTAAATCTATCATAAACATATTTTTACAGCTGCTTATAAAGAAGGAATGAACATGCAACCGTTTAACCAGGCTATTACAATAAAAACATAAATACTTACCTTTTAAGCTGTTCCAAATACATTCTCCACCTCAGCGCATGAGACAGAGAGAGGATAAAAAGGGTCCAGATGAAACAGTCCTCTATGATTCCAGAAACGATTAGAGATGTTGTCAACTGCCAAGCTCTGACAGAAATTACTACAAAATAAGCATTCTACTTCATTCCTACTGACCACCAGAGGGCGGTGCTTAGCACCTGGATAACTACATGTGCGCAGCACAGAGAAGTCGAGAATATATACCAACAAAGTCACGCCACTGGATGTGACCTGGGTGACGTCACTGGTTGTCTTTATATACCAGATGTACCCAGTGCTCGTTTCTCTTCTACATTCTCGTATTCTGAAGAGGTTGAGAACGCATTTGTCTACGATTGCCACTCTCACTTGTAGCCTCGCAAACCACTTTCGGTTGGAGCTACATAGACTGCACACGTCCTCCAGAGGCTGTGAGACATGGCTTCAACGTTTTGTATTCTTCAGACCCGCCTGTCATGAGTTCACTAGCTGCTAGCCGCTAAGCCTTTAGCAGTGTTGTTTTGATGAAGTCTGGCTACTCGTTTAGCTGTGTCGCTAACCCTGTTAACTACGTGGTGGTGTGTGTATCAGAATCAGTATAGTGTATTGTGTTGGGCTTGCCGTGAGTGTTTTCAACTCCTTGAAGTACTTTCATCTGCGCTGCCGCCATTTTACTAAGTTCAACAGCTCCGCTAGCAGCTGCTGTTGTCATTGATGTAGGTGATTCCCGTTATTAGGAGCGATTGCTACTACCTGTCTCTGGTTAAACTGTTATGTATTGTTTCGGCTGTGAGCGATTCACGCTCCGTGCCTTGTGTTACGGCTGGCTACGAGCGATTCACGCTCCGTGCCTTGTGTTACGGCTGGCTACGAGCGATTCACGCTCCGTGCCTTGTGTTACGGCTGGCTACGAGCGATCCACGCTCCGTGCCTTGTGTTACGACTGTGGCTGTGAGTGATCCACGCTCCGTGCCTTGTGTTACGACTGTGGCTGTGAGTGATCCACGCTCCGTGCCTTGTGTTACGACTGTGGCTGTGAGTGATCCACGCTCCGTGCCTTGTGTTACGACTGTGGCTGTGAGTGATCCACGCTCCGTGCCTTGTGTTACGGCTGTGGCTGTGATATTACTTCCACTGTGTGTGATTCACGCTTGGTATTGCCATCTGTAACCATCAGGGCTTGTGTTAGCCATCTGCATGCAGTTCATAATGATGTCAGGGACTTTGTTGCATGGCTGTAGTACTTGTTTGGTTCCTTTGAGCCCAGGAGATGGACATATGTTTTGCCCCTCGTGTCTTGGGATCGGACACCTGAGGGAAGCCCTGACTGACTATGCCTTCCTTAATTGTGCCAGTATACCACTAGCAGAGAGGTCTGCTAGACTCGTGGCATTGGAAAGTGGGATGCCAAGTGGGACTTTGGTTCCTTCCTGGGGCTGGAGGCCAAAGTGCAGTAAACGCCCACATGCAGAGGCCTCTTCTGCTAAGAAGGTTACTCAGGAACATGCTTTGCCTGAAAAGGCTGAAACACTGACTTCTGAGTTTGCTCAGATTAAGTCCTTACTTCTGAATCTACAGCCTAGGAATGCTGTAACAGTTCCTGTTGTTCCTAATGAGGCTGATCAGACCAATGTAGTTTCTCAGCAGGAAGAAGATGCCGTATCTATTGCAGCGACTGATTCCTTGTACATGACAAGTAATACAAACTGTGTGGAGGACCAGGATGAGAGGAGTCTCTCTCCAAGCCATTCATTTGTGGGCTTTCACGCTTCTGAGGCAGAGTCCCTGCCGTAAACCGGACCAGGACTATCCTTTGTCAAGCAAGCTGTTCAGTTGGATTTATCCAGGCTCGGGATCAACAATCCCCCTGCGGAAACCACTGCTTCAAGTGCCTTTTTTAAAGTCACTCAGAAACTTGAGTTCAATGTTCCAGCTTTGCAACCATACATCAAAGAGCTCCACCGATGTTGGGCAGACCCCAAATCATCGACCCATCTATAGCGGGACTGCAGAGCCCTTAGCTCTATGTGTGATTCGGCTCAGTATGGTCTGAAAAGGTATGGCCTCTGTCAACAGCATTATTGCAAACCTGGTTGTGGCTCCAGCTGATGCTGCTCAGCCAGATGCCCGCTGCCCACGACCACAGTGTAAGGTCACTGATGACCTCCTCACCAAGTGTTATGATGTAGTTGCTCGCATTGGTCGCCTAGGTAACTCACTGTCCCATTTAGCCCTTGCCCTCTCAAAGTCTTTGAGGGAGGCAGAGGTTGATGATGCTACTCAAAGTCTTAGTGATACCTAACTCCAAAGTTTTGCTTATATGTCTAGAGAGCTTGGCAGACTGATGTCGACCCTTACCATCACTAGACGTCAGGTGTGGCTTGCGCAGTCCCCTCTGTCTGAATCCTGCCGGTTCTTCCAGGCCAAGTATTTAGACCTGCGGCCCAACAAACTTTGGAGCGTGCTGTTGAGGCTAGTAAATCTCTGCAACAATTTGTTGATCTACACCAGTCTTCCAAGCCTCAGCCTCTCAGACGTGCTACAACTTTTCACTGTACATCCAGGCTACATTTACCAGATGTATGGCTGCAGCACTAGCCCCACTGCAAGCTCTTGGATTAAGAATCCTACCCTACTTAGATGACTGGCTTGTCTGTGCTCCGACTCAATTGCAGGCATACAACAATACAGCTCTTCTAATGAACCATGTCTCTCAGTTAGGACTCACAGTGAATTCTGTGAAGAGTTCTCTTGTTCCCAGTCAACAAACAACCTTCATTGGCATTGCCATCAACTCTCTAACTATGACTGCATCGCCATCCCTGCAGAGAGTGGGCAATGTAATTCATCTTGTCTCACACATTCAACGGACTGTGACAGTGTCTTTTGAACAATTGAGAGCAGCAAAAATACCCAGACATCTTATCTGGTGACCAAGTGCACTGTCTGGCAATTTTTATGCAACAATACCCTTCCAGATGTGTATGGGCACAGGGACTCAAACCAGGGACCTTCTGGTCCAGAAGCAAGCACACTAATCAGTTGCTTCAATGTACAGCAAAATTTAATGCATGAAAATGTAAAATAAAAGTACCAATCACCTGTTTCTTTTTCTTCTTCTTTTCCTTTTTGCTGAGGTTGGCATAAGGGTCACCTTCCGGTTGCTCGGCTTGTTGTGCCAAGACATCTTCAGCACTCTGGATAATAAATAAATAAATAAAATAAAAATTATGGCTAAACTATTTTTTTAAGTTTTGGTACGGTAGTAACATACCATGATCATGTCTCCTCCATCACTACAATCCTCATCCGCTTCATCATCACTGTGCGAGCGCTCAGCTGTGTTCTCTTTCTGCCAAAGCAAAGTAGCATTTAAAGACTATTCAGAAGCCAGCATTGAAATTTGTTGACATCCACATGGCCTATAACACATTTACATATTCGCTTACAAAATGGAAGGAAAAATTACTCTGTTCAACACAAGATAGTTCAAGATAGTTGATAATAAATCACAGATAATCCAGGGAGAGTGAATGCATGTTTAAAAAACATTTGTACAATCATACAGAAGCAGCAGATAATAGACCTAGAAATACAGAACCTACATAGTGTAAAATGGCATATGAGGGGTCAGAGAGCAAGAGCTGATGTCATGCATCACTAGATCCACAATACAGAACCACCCTGGATCTGGGATAGCAACCACCAAGGTAAACAACTGGTCCATCTCCACCTCTCAAAAGCAGCTCATACCTGCTGCTGTAACAGAGCTGGGTGGGTCCTGAGCTTTCTTCAGCCAGTGGAGTCCACAACATTGAGGAACATGTCTGTTGGATCATGCCCAGAAGAAATGTGCTGCATGGCCAAAATATCTTCGCTGACATTAACTCATTATGGAAGTCAATCTCCTCATGAGAGTCTCCCCAAGCCACCACTCATTTGGCACACAGTCATTCCAGCAATACTCAGATTCTCTGAACAAACCGGGCACCAAAGACAGGTGCCAGGTCTTCACTGATTAGTTTCTGAACTGCACAATAGGACAGAAAACATGAGGACATAGAGGGGTTGATACACTGTCTGACGGATTATCTTATGTGAAGACATGGTCTGCCCAACCAAGACTGTCCACTGTTACCCCAACAGCAAACCATGGGTAATGCGGGAAGTCAAAGCTGTCCTCAACAGGAAGAAGGCCGCCGTCAGAAGCACAGACATGGAGGCGATAAAAGTAGCACAGCAGGAGGTGAAACAATGCTTGAGGGAAGGAAAAACACAGCTACAGTAGGAATGTGGTGCAGAAGCAGAAAGAAAATAACATGAGGGAGGTCTGGGAAGATGTGAAAACCATCACAAGCCATAACAAAGATGCAGAGGGGACAATGGAGAGGGCAAATGAACTTAACTTCTTCAACTGGTTCAACCAGCCCATGCCCCTCTCCCTCACTGCAGACATCTCTCCTTCCCTCAGCACACCTCCTCCCAGACATCACAGCAGCAGTGCCCTCCTCCCCCTCTCCCACCTCAACACAACTTCCTCTATACATCAATGTGGAGCAGGTCAGAGGACTGGGTGACCTCACGAACCACATCCAGCCAGAGACCAATTAAACCATCACTGAAAAGATCTGAAGAAACCAAATTATAACTGAAGAAAAGGAAATCGACATTAATTACAGGAATCACATGACATGCTGACAAGATTTGGCCGCAATCAGTGTGCCGTGGCACCTTACCTGACCACAGTAACTGATACAAAAATGAGAAGAAACACTGATAATGTAGAGACTGAGGCATCCACAATCTGGCAATGGAGAAGAGTAGACACAAGCACACCAGATCTGGCTGTGTTCATGGCACAGACAAAAATAGTGGTACAGGCACCATAGTTGACCGGGGTGATACAAGACATCACAGTTACAGCTCAAAAAGTGGGCATGGCCAAACTCCAAAGATTGTATCAAGGTCAAAATTTTAAAAATCCTAGAAATCCATCAGATATATTTTGGAGCAACCCATTAACCATGTACAAAATTTCAGCTCAATAGCTTTAAAAACTACTGACAGACGGCTCTAGGTGGCATTTTCAATGTGTCCACCATGGCAGCCATATTTGAAATAAGATCAGAATGCCTCAAATAAACTTTGGTGTCCTCATGGGGACAACCACACCAAATTTCCAAGGTTTTGGAGAAGATTATGTTTAAAGTGACAACTAGAAAAGTGGATGTGGTCATGTCCAGGGGTCATATGAAGGTCAAAACTGAAAATCCTGCAAAACCCATCTGAAATATCTTTGGCTTGATGATAGCTACCCATGTAGCAGATTTCAGCACAATTACTGCATAAATGGCTGACAGACGGATATATATGAGACTTTCAAGATGGCTACCACAGTGGCCATATCTGAAATTGCATCGGAACGCCTTGAACAAAATCATGGGAAGGAACATGCACGCCAAGTTTCAGCTTAATTGGTTCAGTGGTGTCTGAGAAGACCATGTTCAAAGTGATAACTGGAAAAGTAGGTGTGATGACAGTCTGGGGTCACATCTGGGTCAAACTGGAAATTTTCGTAAAACCCATTGGATATGTTTTTGGGCTTGCTGATTGCTCCCCATGTAACAAATGTCAGCTCAACTGCTGCATAAATAGTTGACAAATGGCTACACATGAGATTTTCATGATGGCCGCCATGGCATAACCTGGTTAAATAAAGGTTAAATAAGTAAACACAACACCAAACAGACCCAGTAATGCCTGAGCTTAGGCATTACATAAAAAAAAGATATTGCTTCACATCTCACTTTAGTTGTGCATTCATTCATTCATCTTCTACCGCTTAGTCCAATCAAGGGTCGCGGGGGGCTGGAGCCTATCCCAGCAGTCATAGAGCGCGAGGCGGGGTACACCCAGGACAGGACGCCAGTCTGTCGCAGGGCCACAAACAGACAAACAAACACACAGACACACACACCTACAGACAATTTAAAGACTCTAATCCACCTAACCCGCATGTCTTTGGATGTGGGAGGAAACCAGAGCACCCAGACGAAACCCACGCACACACGGGGAGAACATGCAAACTCCACACAGAAAGGTCACAGGAATTGAACCCACAACCTTCTCGCTGTGAGGTAACAGTGCTAACCACTAAGCCACCGTGCTGCTCACTTTAGTTGTGCAGTTTAGTTAGTTTAGTTTAATTGGCTCATCAATTAAACTTAGTCCAGAACTATAGTAAAACAGGAGCAGAGAAATACTGATTTAAACATTTTAGGTGATAAAATTATTATTATTATTAAGTAGGAGCAATATCAAAAATGTCTTTAAAGATGGACCTTTAATCAAGGGGTGTTGTGGCACGTCCCCACCACAACACCCTCTCTCCATCTGGATGTGCCCCTGGTTTGCAGTCTCTCAGCAGGAACAATCAAGAATTTGTATATTTATGTGGAAAGCGCGAACTGAGTGAGACATAAGGTTTCATGAGCTCATTTACATTATGTCATCCTCAGAAAGAGATTTTAGGGATATTTGGGGGGGGCAAACAAAACAAAAAGGTTAGCGTTTGTTGTTAATGCGTCACAGATCTCCAGCTGTGCTTTGAGTTTAACCACAGAGACGGCACTCACAGAGACACTCAGAGCAGACTTTGAAAGAAAAGTTTAAATTTGTTTGTAAAACTGCTCTCTGCGAGACATCAACAGTAAAACTCGCCTAAACTGTGAACGTATAGACCGGATGCTCTCATTCACTGGACAAAAGCAAAAGTCCCAGTGCTTTTGTATGACTTACCATGTAATAATACACAAATAATGAATGTTTATGAGTTCAATGGTATGAATATTTCATGATGTGAAAGCTGGAATGATCCATTCAACAAGACGATGCAAAAACATTTATTATTTGTTTTATATGACGGCTAAAATAGATCCTTGTCATTTGATATTATAATAATTTATAAACAGAAAAGGGACTTACATTTTGTTGCTCCTCATTGGTGGTTAACAGTCCAACACGAACTTTAAACAGGAGTCCAAAAATAATTCTGACGATGTAGTCCGGGATGCTGTGCTCTGATTTTGTGTACATCATAAAACAAACAAAAAAGAGACTGTGTACTTCCTCACTTCAGCGAAAAATCACATCAAAAATTTGTCCAGCTTTCCTATCTCCAGACGGCTTATATCGTAGTGGATTTGTTTTGTGTGTGTGTGTTAGAAGAATTAACACCGTCAATTAGCTCGTTCACATTGTCGTCCGTCAGCAAAACAAACCCTGCCATGTTTAACTAAACGCCGCCCCCACTAGTATGTGAGTAGGTGGGGTTCGCAGTGTGCAATGGTACAAAATGTATGGAACCAATTTGGACGGTAAATGGAATGAATAATCCATGTCACGTGACATACAAAGCACCAATCAAATGACAAGGATCCACTCAGCCATTATATAAACACCATATACACCCCCCTGGCAAAAATTATGGAATTACCGGCCTCGGAGGATGTTCATTCAGTTGTTTAATTTTGTAGAAAAAAAGCAGATCACAGACATGACACAAAACTAAAGTAATTTCAAATGGCAACTTTCTGGCTTTAAGAAACACTGTAAGAAATCAGGAAAAAAAAAATTGTGGCAGTCAGTAACGGTTACTTTTTTAGACCAAGCAGAGGGAAAAAAAAATATGGAATCACTCAATTCTGAGGAAAAAATTATGGAATCATGAAAAACAAAAGAACGCTCCAACACATCACTAGTATTTTGTTGCACCACCTCTGGCTTTTATAACAGCTTGCAGTTTCTGAGGCATGGACTTAATGAGTGACAAACAGTACTCTTCATCAATCTGGCTCCAACTTTCTCTGATTGCTGTTGCCAGATCAGCTTTGCAGCTTGGAGCCTTGTCCTGGACCATTTTCTTCAACTTCCAACAAAGATTTTCAATTGGATTAAGATCCAGACTATTTGCAGGCCATGACATTGACCCTATGTGTCTTTTTGCAAGGAATGTTTTCACAGTTTTTGCTCTATGGCAAGATGCATTATCATCTTGAAAAATGATATCATGCCCAAACATCATTTCAATTGACGGGATAAGAAAAGTGTCCAAAATATCAACGTAAACTTGTGCATTTATTGATGATGTAATGACAGCCATCTCCCCAGTGCCTTTACCTGACATGCAGCCCCATATCATCAATGACTGTGGAAATTTACATGTTCTCTTCAGGCAGTCATCTTTATAAATCTCATTGGAACAGCACCAAACAAAAGTTCCAGCATCATCACCTTGCCCAATGCAGATTCGAGACTCATCACTGAATATGACTTTCATCCAGTCATCCACAGTCCACGATTGCTTTTCCTTAGCCCATTGTAACCTTGTTTTTTTCTGTTTAGGTGTTAATGATGGCTTTCGTTTAGCTTTTCTGTATGTAAATCCCATTTCCTTTAGGCGGTTTCTTACAGTTCGGTCACAGACGTTGACTCCAGTTTCCTCCCATTCGTTCCTCATTTGTTTTGTTGTGCATTTTTGAGACATATTGCTTTAAGTTTTCTGTCTTGACGCTTTGATGTCTTCCTTGGTCTACCAGTATGTTTGCATTTAACAACCTTCCCATGTTGTTTGTATTTGGTCCAGAGTTTAGACACAGCTGACTGTGAACAACCAACATCTTTTGCAACATTGCGTGATGATTTACCATCTTTTAAGAGTTTGATAATCCTCTCCTTTGTTTCAATTGACATCTCTTGTGATGGAGCCATGATTCATGTCAGTCCACTTGGTGCAACAGCTCTCCAAGGTGTGATCACTCCTTTTTAGATGCAGACTAACGAGCAGATCTGATTTGATGTAGGTGTTAGTTTTGGGAATGAAAATTTACAGGGTGATTCCATAATTTATTCCTCAGAATTGAGTGAGTCCATATTTTTTTCCCCTCTGCTTGGTCTAAAAAAGTAACCGTTACTGACTGCCACAATTTTTTTTTCTTGATTTCTTATAGTGTTTCTTAAAGCCAGAAAGTTGCCATTTGAAACGACTTTAGTTTTGTGTCATGTCTGTGATCTGCTTTTTTTCTACAAAATTAAACAACTGAATGAACATCCTCCGAGGCCGGTGATTCCATAATTTTTGCCAGGGGTTGTATAAAGGACTTTGTATAAGATTTTTGCTCACATGGCACTAGGGCTGCCACGGCTAGTCGACTAGTCACGACTACATCGACTACTGGAACCGTCGACAACTAATTTATTAGTCGAGGAGTCGTTTATTTTATTTAAGTCTTTGTTTTTCTCTCAATTCATAGTTTTAGGCAGCGAGCCGTCCTGCCGTCATTTGGATGTTCAAATTTTGGGAAAGACAGCCTATTAAAACAGTGGTCGTCTTGTTCAAAGCCGTTTAAAATGCGCAGTTTACCGACGGAGCTGTGTGTTGTGTGTGTGTGTGGAGTCAACTGGCTGCAGACTGCGAGCGAGGGAACCATCAGTGCACTTGAGACAGCGAGCGCGGAGCAGAGAGGATTTTAACCCGAGAGAACATAAAAAAAAAAAAAAACAGACAACAAAACCAAACCATGGAGCTCCCTTTACTTCTCTTTCCACTTTCTCTACCCGCATGGTTCTGATGGCACCACCCTGTTCACACCATGTGCGCGTCATTTACTGAATTTATGAGATCATGAGATGAAATAAACGGTCAAATATCCTTAAAAATGAGAATATATAAATGAACTGAGCAAAAATTACACATACATGGGTTAAAAATAAAACCCTGATGTGGAGAAGCTGATGTTCAGAGGCACAGATCACAAAAAGCAGGTGATAACTCTGAACTTTAACAGCTGTTATTTTATTATTTATTCAATCTTAAGCTTAATGCAGTGTTCAAGCACAAAACGTGACTGAGGAGAAAGAAATGACTTCATCACACTAAAATGAACTGGATTCAGAATAAAAATACAAGCTGCTGATTTTTATTTTTCAAAGTTATTATAAGCTACAGCTATATGTTTTATTCATTTCAAAGTGAGCTACCTCTTATTTTATTCTGATTTATTTATACAAAAAACAGGGGGAGCCAAATCAGCCTGCATTGTTCGGTTCAGTTTATATCAAAGTTTTCCTGCACATGTCCAGGTATGTTTTTTCCTTCTTTATAAGAGTTTGGTGTTTGCATCTGCTCCACAAAGTTTTAAAACGCAATAAAATGTTCACACTTTTCTTTATAGTAGTTCTGTAATTTCAGAAATGCAACAGAAACAACCACAAATCAGAAAAACTTGGGACTACATGTAAAATGAAGATGAAAATAAAAATGTTGCACTATTCCCAGTTTCTCCACTCACAGAAACCAAACATTCTTCCAGAGTTGTGTCTTGGTGGCTTCCCTCACTTGTCTCCTTCCAGCATGGACATTTAGTTTTTGAGAACTGCCTACCTGACACAGATTTACTATAAACTACCACACTGTTTGTATTTCTGAATGATTGATGTAAATGAAGTGTAAGAAGTAGCCACTGATTTAGAAATGCTCCTGTTTTCATCCTGACGTTTCTCTTCTTAATTTAGGAAATTACGTATGATCCGACTAGTCTAATTGCAAAAATAATTGTTGACTACAACCCCTGGCAAAAATTATGGAATCACCGGCCTCGAAGAATGTTCATTCAGTTGTTTAATTTTGTAGAAAAAAAGCAGATCACAGACATGACACAAAACTAAAGTAATTTCAAATGGCAACTTTCTGGCATTAAGAAACACTATAAGAAATCAGGAAAAAAAACTTGTGGCAGTCAGTAACTGTTACTTTTTTAGACCAAGCAGAGGGAAAAAAATATGGAATCACTCAATTCTGAGGAATAAATTATGGAATCACCCTGTAAATTTTCATCCCCAAAACTAACACCTGCATTGATGAAGAGCACTGTTTGTCTCTCATTAAGTCCATGCCTCAGAGACTGCAAGCTGTTATAAAAGCCAGAGGTGGTGCAACAAAATACTAGTGATGTGTTGGAGCGTCCTTTTGTTTTTCATGATTCCATAATTTTTTCCTCAGAATTCAGTAATTCCATATTTTTTTCCCTCTGCTTGGTCTAAAAAAAACAACCGTTACTGACAGCCACAATTTTTTTTCCTGATTTCTTATAGTGTTTCTTAAAGCCAGAAAGGTGCCATTTGAAATGACTTTAGTTTTGTGTCATGTCTGTGATCTGCTTTTTTTCTACAAAATTAACTGAATCAACATCCTCCAAGGCCGGTGATTCCATAATTTTTGCCAGGGGTTGTAGTTGACTATTAAAATAGTTGTTTGTGGCAGCCCTACATGGGACAAAACGTCCTGTCCCATCGCAATGTATTTACATTAAAAACCCCTCGCATGTACCGGGCAGAGCAGTCTGGATTTGCCCAGTCATAACAGAGGTACAAAATGAAGTTCAGCACCGACACTCAGTGATTCAAAGAAAGTGGGTACCGTATTTCCTTGATTAAAAGCCTGGGCATTTATTTTTTTTAAACCGTGCTCAGACCAGGTGCCTAAATGAGGCAGGCCTTTATTCAAGGCCAGTGATTATTAACAAAATGCTGCTTGTTGCCTGTACTGTAATATGGTGTCAAGTTTCACACATATCCCTGGGTGTCGCCAACCAAAGGCAACCGCTTTAGATTTGCGGGGCTGTGAACCCTCTCCAAAGCCTGCCGTTCACCTGTTAAATGACGGACAGCGCAAAGGCTGTGATTTGTCACTTTTACTCCTTCCTCTCTCATATTTTAATAATTTTTGCAGTGCACACGGCAATTACATTTTGATCATGGATCAAATACCAAGGGGTGCTATATAAAGGGATACTTTTCTTAACTGGCTTGGAGGAGAGCAGAGAAAGAAAACTACACGGTATTTTCTGGACTATACAGGCATGATCATTTTCCATGGATCCGTAGATTTCCGGGTTAACTGACTTGGAGGACAGCAGGTAAACTCAGCTGTATTCAGCCAATCAAGTGATGGCAGACAATCAATCAACTCAATCAACTTTTTTTTTTATATAGCGCCAAATCACAACAAACAGTTGCCCCAAGGCGCTTTATATTGTAAGGCAAGGCCATACAATAATTATGAAAACCCCAACGGTCAAAACGACCCCCTGTGAGCAAGCACTTGGCTACAGTGGGAAGGAAAAACTCCCTTTTAACAGGAAGAAACCTCCAGCAGAACCAGGCTCAGGGAGGGGCAGTCTTCTGCTGAGACTGGTTGGGGCTGAGGGAAAGAACCAGGAAAAAGACATGCTGTGGAGGGGGGCAGAGATCGATCACTAATGATTAAATGCAGAGTGATGCATACAGAGCAAAAAGAGAAAGAAACAGTGCATCATGGGAACCCCCCCACAGTCTACGTCTAAAGCAGCATAACCAAGGGATGGTCCAGGGTCACCTGATCCAGCCCTAACTATAAGCCTTAGCGAAAAGGAAAGTTTTAAGCCTAATCTTAAAAGTAGAGAGGGTATCTGTCTCCCTGATCTGAATTGGGAGCTGGTTCCACAGGAGAGGAGCCTGAAAGCTGAAGGCTCTGCCTCCCATTCTACTCTTACAAACCCTAGGAACTACAAGTAAGCCTGCAGTCTGAGAGCGAAGTGCTCTAATGGGGTAATATGGTACTACGAGGTCCCTAAGATAAGATGGGACCTGATTATTCAAAACCTTATAAGTAAGAAGAAGAATTTTAAATTCTATTCTAGAATTAACAGGAAGCCAATGAAGAGAGGCCAACACGGGTGAGATATGCTCTCTCCTGCTAGTCCCCGTCAGTACTCTAGCTGCAGCATTTTGAATTAACTGAAGGCTTTTTAGGGAACTTTTAGGACAACTTGATAATAATGAATTACAATAGTCCAGCCTAGAGGAAATAAATGCATGAATTAGTTTTTCAGCATCACTCTGAGGCAAGACCTTTCTGATTTTAGAGATATTGCGTAAATGCAAAAAGGCAGACCTACATATTTGTTTAATATGCGCTTTGAATGACATATCCTGATCAAAAATGACTCCAAGATTTCTCACAGTATTACTAGAGGTCAGGGAAATGCCATCCAGAGTAGAGATCTGGTTAGACACCATGCTTCTAAGATTTGTGGGGCCAAGTACAATAACTTCAGTTTTATCTGAGTTTAAAAGCAGGAAATTAGAGGTCATCCATGTCTTTATGTCTGTAAGACAATCCTGCAGTTTAGCTAATTGGTGTGTGTCCTCTGGCTTCATGGATAGATAAAGCTGGGTATCATCTGCGTAACAATGAAAATTTAAGCAATACCGTCTAATAATACTGCCTAAGGGAAGCATGTATAAAGTGAATAAAATTGGTCCTAGCACAGAACCTTGTGGAACTCCATAATCAACTTTAGTCTGTGAAGAAGATTCCCCATTTACATGAACAAACTGTAATCTATTAGACAAATATGATTCAAACCACCGCAGCGCAGTGCCTTTAATACCTATGACATGCTCTAATCTCTGTAATAAAATTTTATGGTCAACAGTATCAAAAGCAGCACTGAGGTCCAACAGAACAAGCACAGAGATAAGTCCACTGTCCGAAGCCATAAGAAGATCATTTGTAACCTTCACTAATGCTGTTTCTGTACTATAATGAATTCTAAAACCTGACTGAAACTCTTCAAATAGACCATTCCTCTGCAGGTGATCAGTTAGCTGTTTTACAACTACCCTCTCAAGAATCTTTGAGAGAAAAGGAAGGTTGGAGATTGGCCTATAATTAGCTAAGATAGCTGGGTCAAGTGATGGCTTTTTAAGTAATGGTTTAATTACTGCCACCTTAAAAGCCTGTGGTACATAGCCAACTAACAAAGATAGATTGATCATATTTAAGATTGAAGCATTAAATAATGGTAGGACTTCCTTGAGCAGCCTGGCAGGAATGGGGTCTAATAAACATGTTGATGGTTTGGATGAAGTAACTAATGAAAATAACTCAGACAGAACAATCGGAGAGAAAGAGTCTAACCAAATACCGGCATCACTGAAAGCAGCCAAAGATAACGATACATCTTTGGGATGGTTATGAGTAATTTTTTCTCTAATAGTCAAAATTTTGTTAGCAAAGAAAGTCATGAAGTCATTACTAGTTAAAGTTAATGGAATACTCAGCTCAATAGAGCTCTGACTCTTTGTCAGCCTGGCTACAGTGCTGAAAAGAAACCTGGGGTTGTTCTTATTTTCTTCAATTAGTGATGAGTAAAAAGATGTCCTAGCTTTACGGAGGGCTTTTTTATAGAGCAACAAACTCTTTTTCCAGGCTAAGTGAAGATCTTCTAAATTAGTGAGACGCCATTTCCTCTCCAACTTACGGGTTATCTGCTTTAAGCTACGAGTTTGTGAGTTATACCACGGAGTCAGACACTTCTGATTTAAAGCTCTCTTTTTCAGAGGAGCTACAGCATCCAAAGTTGTCTTCAATGAGAATGTAAAACTATTGACGAGATACTCTAACTCCCTTACAGAGTTTAGGTAGCTACTCTGCTCTGTGTTGGTATATGACATTACAGAACATAAAGAAGGAATCATATCCTTAAACCTAGTTACAGCGCTTTCTGAAAGACTTCTAGTGTAATGAAACTTATTCCCCACTGCAGGGTAGTCCATCAGGGTAAATGAAAACAACAGACTTAACTAACAAGGCAGGAGTAATGAGAACTGAAAACTGTAAGGTACAGGTGATTCCAGGAGCGGGGGGTAGACACCTCCCACCATAAATTATCAAAAATTCCAAACAAGCCAAGCTGAATTTTAGGGAAATGAGCATGATTCATTACATGTTTTTGTTTGTAGAAATGATTAAAGCTGTGCCTACCTTTGTCTGTTTGGCTTCTACTTTCTTGGCCGGTTTTGAACATTTCTCCTCATCGTTCTCCATTCTAGCTTCTTCGTCACACGTAGCCTGGAAGTTTTGTCCATGCGGATTAACACAATCAAACTCTGGTTACCAATATGAAGGGATTTCAGGTTCAACAGGTTCAAGTCAAGATGTCAAACAGAGACGGATAAGACAAGCAGAAAAATTAATGCACCAGCATGTTCATGTTTACTGTGTGGACAAATGAGAGAATGTGAGGAAACTGGATAAAATATCAAGGACAAATGTGACAACAGAAATAAGGGGGTGCACCCACCTGTACTTTGCTGAACTTAGCTTTAGCATTTTTCTTGCACTTCTCAGCCTCCTGAATGAAAGACACACCAGACATGAACACAGACACCAAAAAATTAAAAGAATGCAAAATTCCCCCAAAGCACAGAATGAAGATCAGCAACTCTAAATCTGAGGCCATGGTTCTCAGCAGGAAACCAACTGATTGCCTACTCCAGGTAGGGAGTGAGGTCTTGGGAGGTGTTTCAGGCACGTCCAGGTGGGAGGAGACCCCAGGAAGACCCAGGGCTAGGTGGAGAGATTATACCTCCACACTGGCCTAGTAATGCCTCGGGATCCCCAGCTAGAGATGGTTAATGTGGCCCGGGAAAGGGAAGTTTGGGGTCCCTTGCTGGAGCTGTTGCCCTGTGACCCGGTTCCAGATAAGCAGTTGAAGATGAGTGAAAAAGTAAGCGTTTATTTCAATGTTGTACCAGTTAAATATTGTACTGTGGACTAGATGAAGTCCTATATAGACCCGTTGGTGCCAGTGTTTATCTTCGGATTCTACAGAGTCAAGTGGATGAGAGTCTACGACTCTCCCTGGATGGGATGCCAATCAGACGCTGGTTACTTCCCCAGATGAGGTCGGTACTCATTTGCAGCTGGGTGGACTGAGAGTTGGGGGGATTTCATGCTTTGTAGATTGACTGTATATGCTTCTAGTTAAGTGTATATGCATGCTGCAGAACTTGTGATAGTGTTTGATGTGTAAGGGTTTAGTAGTAGATGAAGTTTTTTCTTTTAAAGTTAGACATGTCCTTTGGATGAACCAGAGTCCTCTGAAGGGCTACAGAGAGAGGATAACAGAGAGGAGGAGTACAGCAACCTAGTGAGGGACTACAGCGTGGCTTCGTAGTTAAAGAGTGCGGGTACTAGACTGGCCTGCCTGCAGTCCAGACCTGTCACCCACTGAAAATGTGTGAAGCATTATGAAGCGCAAAAGACGACAACGGAGACCCCGGACTGGTGAACAACTGAAGTCGTACATCGAGCAAGAATGGGAAAGAATTCCACCTACAAAGCTTCAAAATTAGTGTCCCCAGTTCCCAAACACTTAGAGTGTTGTTACAAGGAAAGGTGATGTAACACAGTGGTAAACATACCACTGTCCCAGCTGTTTTGAAACATGTTGCAGGCATCCATTTCAAAATGAGCAAATATTTGCACAAAAACAACAAAGTTTATCAGTTTGAACATTAAATATTTTGTCTTTGTGGTGTATTCAATTGAATATAGTTTGAAGAGGATTTGCAAATCATTGTATTTTGCTTTTATTTACATTTTACACAACGTCCCAATGGCATTGGAATTGGGGTTGTATATTATGTGCTTACACTGAACTTACTAAATAAAATCACACATGCTTTTAATATATAGATGATTTACGGCCCTCTGCTGGAATGGCGTGTGAGACCATTGCTCAGTGTTATCGCTAATATCCGTAGTTTCTCCAAAAATATTAGGCTTCTACACTTAACTAAACTACAAAAACACAATAAATCAATAACACTAACACTGTTAAACTAACATGAATCACAATTACAACATTTAAAACCCCAAACTCCCATGGTACAATGCAGCACAACGTCTATTGTTCACTCCTGTTAGCAAATATCCCTAATTACTCAAAAATATTAGTCCCATCAACTTTCCATTTTCGCAGCATTTTGTCCTTGACCCAAAATATATCAGTGGCAAATGTCAGCTCTCCCCAGTTTGTCTGTGATCAAAGGCATACATACGCACACACACAGAGGTTAATTGGCTATTATAATATAGATAGTAGATGGTTCATCAAATATCAAAATAAGTAGTACCAAAATTTTCCATTGAATGATTAATCTTACTTGTACTAAATGTCATTATTTAAGCTACAGTAGCAACCTTTCATGACACCACTACAGTGAGTTGTACCTTTTTCAATAGTTTGTTGTCTTCCTCCAAATCGCTGCTTTTATCATCTTCACTTTGGTCCTGGATGAGAGCGGCAAAGATGTTTCCACCCTGCAGAACAACACACACACACACACACACATACACTTTAAACCACCTTGCTTTAACATGAGACACTTTAATAGTCCAATTTTAACATAGATGGAAATTGTAAATGGAATTCATTTACATAGTATTTTTCCATCTTATGCAGCAAGCGCTTTACAATGCCTCGCAATCATCCTCTCACTCATCCAGTTGATAGAACTACTGTTATTGCCGGACTATTGAACGCCACAGCCAGCAATCTCATCATCTCATCTTCAACCGCTTTTCCGGGTTCGGGTCGCAGGAGCAACAGCTCCAGCAGGGGACCCCAGACTTCCCTTTCCCGGGCCATATCGACTACCTCTGACTGGGGGATCCAGAGGCGTTCCCAGGTCAGTGTGGAGATATAATCTCTCCACCTAGTCCTGGGTCTTCCCCGGGGTCTCCTCCAAGATGGACGTGCCTGGAACACCTCCCTATGGAGGCGCCCAGGAGGCATCCTTACCAGATGCCCGAACCACCTCAGCTGGCTCCTTTCAACAAGAAGGAGCAGCGACTCCACTCCGAGCTCCCCATGGATAACTAAACTTCTCACCCTATCTCTAAGGGAGACACCAGCCATCCTCCTGAGGAAGCCCGTTGCGGCCGCTTGTACCTGCGATCTAGTTCTTCCAGTCATGACCCAACCCTCATGACCATAGGTGAGAGTAGGAACAAAGACTGACGAGTAGATCGAGAGCTTTGCCTTATGGCTCAGCTCCCTTGCCATCACAACAATACGGTAGATCGAATGCAATACCACCCCTGCTGCACCGATTCTCCGGCCAATCTCACGCTCCATCGTCCCCTCACTTGAACTCCTTCACTTGGGGCAAGGCCGCATTCCCTACCCGGAGTAGACAATCCATCGTTTCCCGCTGAGAACCATGGCCTCAGATTTAGAGGTGATGATCCTCATCCCAGCTACTTCACACTCGGCTGCGAACCAATCCAGTGAGTGTTGGAGGTCACCAGCCGATGAAGCCAACAGGACCACATCATCTGCAAAAAGCAGTGATGAGACCCAGAGCCCACCAAACCGGAAACCCTCCTCCCCCCGACTACGCCTTGATATCCTGTCACATGATTGTCACAAACAGGACTGGTGACAAGGCGCAGCCCTGGCGGAGGCCAACCCCCACTGGAAACGAGTCCGACTTACTGCCTGACTTACCTGAACACAGCTCTCGCTTTGTGAGTACAGAGATTGGCTTGACTGGCCGTGAGAAGAGACCCATACTCCCGCAGCACCTACCACAGTATCTCCCGGGGTACCTGAACATATGCCTTCTCCAAGTCCACAAAACACATGTAGCCTGGGTGGGCATACACCCAGGCACCCTCCAGGATCCTTGTGAGAGTAAAGAGCTGGTTGGCTGTTCCACGACCAGGACCACCGTCGTGTTCGTGGGAGTAAGCCACAGCCACCAATTTTAAAAAGAAAAACTAAAGAATTATACATATATAGGCCGCACTTGTCTATAAGCCGCAGGTGTCCATGTTGAAACATGGCATATTTACACAGAAAGATGTTATACAGAATGTTTTTTTAAACTTTTAATTAAATACATACCGGTAACATACACAAACACGTACCGTAAATACTTTTTTCAGAAGGTGGAACACGCAATTATTGACGAGCACGACATCAAGCGCATGCACAGTGTTACACAACATCTCTGCAAAACTGAGTACTTTTAAAATTATTTTATTTTGTTTTCTTTGTGGCTCATGGGATAATTTCATTGCATGCAGACAGAATCGTCTGATGCCTGTGGTAACTGAGACGATAATGAATGAGGCGCTGCCGCGTGCATGATTTTATTTAGTAAGCTCAATTTAAGTACATAATATAATTGTAAATATGTTAAACATACATGGATGACACAAGAAAGTGAAAACAGTTATTTCCATTGTGGTCCATTTAAAAATCAAATGAAAAAAAAAAACAGAAGTAATAATAAAGTAAAATAATAATTATTATTATTAGAAATTAATGATGATATTAATAGTGTGTATATGATAACAAGAACCTAAACAATTTATAAATATATTATGACAGTAAATTATCATTAAAAAAAAATTGTGTGTTTAACGGAATAAAAGGGTTGAGTTCTTCTTCTAAAAACAGTTGAGGCTCAACAAAAATATAAACGCAACACTTTTATTTTTGCTCCCATTTTGTATGAGATGAACTCAAAGATCTAAAACTTTTTCCACATACACAATATCACCATTTCCCTCAAATATTGTTCACAAACCAGTCTAAATCTGTGATAGTGAGCACTTCTTTGCTGAGATAATCCATCCCACCTCACAGGTGTGCCATAGCAAGATGCTGATTAGACACCATGATTAGTGCACAGGTGTGCCTTAGACTGCCCACAATAAAAGGCCACTCTGAAAGGTGCAGTTTTATCACACAGCACAATGCCACAGATGTCGCAAGATTTGAGGGAGCGTGCAATTGGCATGCTGACAGCAGGAATGTCAACCAGAGCTGTTGGTCGTGTATTGAATGTTCATTTCTCTACCATAAGCTGTCTCCAAAGGTGTTTCAGAGAATTTGGCAGTACATCCAACCAGCCTCACAACTGCAGACCACGTGTAACCACACCAGCCTAGGACCTCCACATCCAGCATGTTCACCTCCAAGATCGTCTGAGACCAGCCACTCGGACAGCTGCTGAAACAATCGGTGTGCATAACCAAAGAATTTCTGCACAAACTGTCAGAAACCTTCTCAGGGAAGCTCATCTGCATGCTCGTCGTCCTCATTGGGGTCTCGACCTGACTCCAGTTTGTCGTTGCAACTTTGCACAGCCATTGAAGAGGAGTGGACCAACATTCCACAGGCCACAATTGACAACCTGATCAACTCTATGCGAAGGAGATGTGTTGCACTGCATGAGGCAAATGGTGGTCACACCAGATACTGACTGGTATCCCCCCGCCCAATAAAACAAAACTGCACCTTTCAGAGTGGCCTTTTATTGTGGGCAGTCTAAGGCACACCTGTGAGGTGGGATGGATTATCTCAGCAAAGGAGAAGTGCTCACTATCACAGATTTAGATTGGTTTGTGAACAATATTTGAGGGAAATGGTGATATTGTGTATGTGGAAAAAGTTTTAGATCTTTGAGTTCATCTCATACAAAATGGGAGCAAAACCAAAAGTGTTGCGTTTATATTTTTGTTGAGTATAAAAACATTCTGGAATTGCACACCATTCCAACTCATTATAGACACATTGCATAATTTATTACCACCCTTGAAAAATGTCAGCTACCTATTTTATAAACACTACTCAATCTAGAGTCAGTGGATCCCCACGGGCAACATACTACTTTACCTTATTCTTCTTACTTCCTTTGTTGGGAACACTGCCTGTGGAAAAACAAATTTCATTTGAAGAGGACTTCAGAAATTCAATAATAAACTCAGATGTTTATTCAGAGCGACAAACAGCTGACCCGAGTCATCTTCCTCGTCGCTTGCTTGCACAGACAGGTTTTTCAGCCTCAACATCACATCATCATCTCCTTCATCAGCACTTTTTCCTTTCCGCCGGTCTTTCTTCTTTTTCTGAGGCTGAAAAGAAGAGTTTCAAATGGAGGTTTGATAGAAATGAGTTCTTAAAAGCTGGCAGAGGTTGTTGCTTTGACAAACTCTCTTTGTTTACATTTTAATAACAGTGCAGTTAGTGGAGCAGAATTGTTCACATGGTTATGCAAGCATCAGATTTCGTATGAATGTTCTACATAAATCAGTGTTTGAGAAAAAGTGCTGGCCACTTGAAAATCCAATATGAGGCAAGGTAGGGGTCAATGAAGATGCTCAATTCATATTGAAAGCTATACCACATTATGTGTTTCATCACAAAGATTCCAAAAAGGTTTAGTTTGGGCTATCTATGACTGAATGTTATGGAGTTATGGGGTAAAAACAGCAAGAATGGTAAGAAAGGTCAGTTTCACTTTGTACAGGGGTCAAAAGTTAAAGTTCCTCCAATTTTTGTTAAATGTGATGCAAATTATTGGTTGAGTTAATAGGGTTTTAAAAAGGAATAGTTTGCACCATGGGTCATGGTTAATTGTCACGTTACAGGGTAACATATGTCACATGTCATAGAATCCAATGTACGTCAACATTGAGATTTACTCTGCAAACCAAGCATTCAACAGTCAAAACTATTCCATTTATTAATCCTTTTATTTCAACCAATAATTTGCACCACTTCTTAGTTCTAGTTAATTCTGTCCATTAGTTCCTGGTATTATTGAACAAGTAATATAATTATTCTATTGACGCAGAGTAGGAGATATAGCTAAGGTTTAGACACAAATAAATCAAGGACTTATTCTCAGCGTCTTGTGACAGTTTCACCTTGCTTTAGAAACATGTTTTTCTAGGAAATGACATTTCTACCTTTACAAAAATGTATTACCGTGTGTTAGTATGAAGGACAAAAACAAACTGACAAAATACAAGGTTATTTCTTTAACATCCAACTTTAAATGATAATGCTAAATATCAATGTCACACAAAATTGATGAAAAAAAGTGCTATTTTTGGAGTAAATTTCGTGCATAATTCTGGAATCTCTGGAATTTTTCCATGAAATTTTCAGTAGCTGTTAAAGAGTCTATAGGCAACTCACAGATAAATCTGGATGGTGCTAAATAAAATAATGGCTTGTTCATGACAAATGCAATGCAAATCAGCAGTTAGGCTTCATTATTTTTGAAGTAGGCCTTATGGGAGTTCGGGGTTTGGTTTTGTAATTATTATTATTGTTGTAGTACATGTTAGTTTAGCAGTGTTTTTCGCATTATAAATTTGTTGTGTTTTTATTAAGGGTGTAACGATACATGTATTTGTATTAAACAGTTTCGGTACAGGACATTTGGTTCGGTATAGGACTATGCACGAGTGAGTTCACGTTGAGTGTGTTTACATTCAGTATTGCCAACTTGGCGAATTTCTCACTAAATCTGGTAACTTTCCAAACCCTCTTGACGACTTATTTTCTCAAAGGCGTCTTGTGACAAATCTAGCTACTTTTCCTGTCGTTACTGGAGACTTTTTTTATGTTTGGCGACTGAAAGTGAAAATCTCTGTTGTCACCGAGCAGCAGCCGGTCTCCCCCTCCACTCACCGCAGCAGCCTGTAAAGCGCTGAGCGGAGGGATATCTACAATCCTCCTCACTTGACTTGCTCAGCCTACTGACCTCGTTTGCTGCACTGTGATTAGTCCCCAGATGTTGAGAAGCCCTGGTCTTGAGAAGTTATTTTAATAAGTGATGGTCAATTTTAATGGCAAAATAAATAAACAAACAAACCTAGAATCAAGTTTATTTGAGGTTCTAAATATTTTTGCAGGTGATTTTCCTCACTTTTTTGCCTCTCCCATAATATTTTTGTTTTCAAAACTTTAATGTTTGTTAATATATATTTTTAAATAAACAAACGGGTAATATAAAGAGATGGAAAATAAAATAAACTGTACAAAAGTAAAGGGATTCTTTAACATTATTCTCTTAAAAAAAAAATCCTTATAGAGTGTGACAGTTTTGGACAAGTTAATTTGTCTGGCAAAAAAATATGAAGGTTGAATAAAACTGAACAGGGCTTCATGCTGGAACCGTTGTGCTGTGCTTTACTTGTGGAAAGGTTTTGTTAAAAGCTGTTTACTAGGAATTTATTTTTTATAATATTTCATACATTTGTTGTTTATTTGAGAACATTTTTATTGAACTTATTACCAGGCAGCACTTTGCAATTATTTTATTTTCCTGTTTGTATCATTTTAAAATAAATCGTTGGTTTAAACAACAAGCAAATTTAGGTTTTGCATTTTGTTCCCATACTGTACTGAAAATGAAACGAACCATGACCTCAAAACCGAGGTACGTACCGAACCGTGATTTTTGTGTATTGTTACACCCCTAGTTTTTATGGTTCAAGTAATGTAGTTAGTTTTGTGAAAAGTTATGTTGTGATCATGAGTGAAACGTGCCTTGCGTTTGATGTCTTCTGCCACCATCTGTGTTGTTGTGTGTGAAAAGTAAATAATTTTTTGCAAAATTTAATGAAGTCTTCCATGGCCTAATATGTATCTGTGTTGAAAATTTTGTTGAAATCCATCAGTAGTTTTGCCATAATCCTTCAAAGCCTATATAAAGTGAAACTTGATCCAGAATCTGGATCACCTCCAATATTTAATGGAGTCTTCCATGGTTTAATATCTCTCCATGGTGAAAATTTCACCAAGCCAGCCGAGACACATAGTCCCCCTAGACCCAGCGTGTCCTGGGTCTTCCCCGGGGCCTCCTCCCGATGGAACGTGCCTGGATCACCTCTCTAGTGAGGCGTCCAGGGGGCATCCGGAAAAGATGCCCGAGCCACCTCAACTGGCTCCTTTCGACGTGAAGGAGCAGTGGCTCGAGTCTGAGCTCTTCCCGAGTGACCGAGCTTGGGAGGAGCAATTATTTAATAATAAATTACAGAAAGTCCTAAAAATTTCCTGAGATTAATGAAACCCGGCGCGTCTGAGACTGACACCCTACAGCCAAACTGATCAAAGGGAATAATGTGATTATTAACCCTCTGGGGTCCGAGGGCATTTTTTGGACAGATCACTCGCCTGGCATAAATGTTTTATTATTAACAGCTCTCCCTGCATCCCACAATCAGGTTTTATGTCTCTTTTTTTCAGGACAACCTGTGCTTTCATATATACTCAACAAAAATATAAATGCAACACTTTTGGTTTTGCTCCCATTTTGTATGAGATGAACTCAAAGATCTAAAACTTTTTCCACATACACAATATCACCATTTCCCTCAACTATTGTTCACAAACCAGTCGAAATCTGTGATAGTGAGCACTTCTCCTTTGCTTAGATAATCCATCCCACCTCACAGGTGTGCCATATCAAGATGCTGATTAGACACCATGATTAGTGCACAGGTGTGCCTTAGACTGCCCACAATAAAAGGCCACTCTGAAAGGTGCAGTTTTGTTTTATTGGGGGGATACCAGTCAGTATCTGGTGTGACCACCATTTGCCTCATGCAGTGCAACACATCTCCTTCACATCATCCGTGAAGAGAACACCTCTCCAACATGCCAAACGCCAGCGAATGTGAGCATTTGCCCACTCAAGTCGGTTACGACGACGAACTGGAGTCAGGTCGAGACCCCGATGAGGACGACGAGCATGCAGATGAGCTTCCCTGAGACGGTTTCTGACAGTTTGTGCAGAAATTCTTTGGTTATGCAAACCGATTGTTTCAGCAGCTGTCCGAGTGGCTGGTCTCAGACGATCTTGGAGGTGAACATGCTGGATGTGGAGGTCCTGGGCTGGTATGGTTACACGTGGTCTGCGGTTGTGAGGCTGGTTGGATGTACTGCCAAATTCTCTGAAACGCCTTTGGAGACGGCTTATGGTAGAGAAATGAACATTCAATACACGAGCAACAGCTCTGGTTGACATTCCTGCTGTCAGCATGCCAATTGCACGCTCCCTCAAATCTTGCAACATCTGTGGCATTGTGCTGTGTGATAAAACTGCACCTTTCAGAGTGGCCTTTTATTGTGGGCAGTCTAAGGCACACCAATCATGGTGTCTAATCAGCATCTTGGTATGGCACACCTGTGAGGTGGGATGGATTATCTCAGCAAAGGAGAAGTGCTCACTATCACAGATTTAGACTGGTTTGTGAACAATATTTGAGAGAAATGGTGATATTGTATATGTGGAAAAAGTTTTAGATCTTTGAGTTCATCTCATACAAAATGGGAGCAAAACCAAAAGTGTTGCGTTTATATTTTTGTTGAGTGTATATATATATATATATTTTGTGTGTGTGTGTGTTTTATAAGTGTAATAAAGGTTTACAATCAAAAATAGGCAAGGAAAAAATAAAGCGAAAAATAAATTTTCCACACATGTTTTCAAAGCACACAGCAAACTATAATAAAACAACTGTTTTGACACTTTATAAAGGTAATTTGAGGTCTTGTGTGAAAGTATGTACAACAAAAAGGTTCAAACAATAAACACAAATGCACATTTTGAACAATATATACAAACTGGTCTATGCATTTTGTTGTCCATTGATATGGTAAACAGTGCTTTACCCAGAGAAAGCAACAGAGTTATCCAGCAACATTCACATGCAAACTAGTGGAGCAATCCTGATAGTTACACACTTTGTTTGAGCACGTGAGATTGTCATCAGAGGCTCTCCGTCTGCTCACTTTCGCTATGCGTAATGGCGCAGGGCACACCGAGTATGTACTAATAGTATGTACTCATTGGAGCACCCAGGGGGCTATTCAAACGGGCCAACTAGTAACACATTACTCCTGAAAATAATCTTTGGCTTTTCACGTGAGGTAAATCTGCCCTACAATTGGATTTTTGGAAAACCATGTGACAGGGAACCAATTCCGATTGAGCATTGCGCACGTCATCACACAGCTTCTATGAGGCGTACAAAGATGGCTGATGGCTGGCTCGAAAGTCTGCGTAGTTAACTTTTCAGCAAAAAAAAAGTAAGTTTCTATCTCATATCATTCAAAAGTTATTTATAATTTAGTAAAGCTTGGTCTTAGCCGCCGTATACAATGGCGTCAACCCCAGAGGGTTAACCATCAGATGGCAAAATAAAACCATTTAAATCACATGCAAACCATTATGCCACCACCTCCCCGAAGGAGACAATGGCGTCTCTTTTTTTGTAAAGTAGATACCCAATTATTATTAATAACTGAGTATCCAGGATATTATAAAAGTTAAGGATAATGAGGTACATCAGAGATTAATTTAATTGGTAAATTAAGGAGGTAAAGGTAACCAGGAAGTGTATCATGAAACATCCCAATGCTGACCTATCAGTTAATAATAGTATCCAGGACATTATAAAAGATATGCAATATCCCCTTATGTTCTTTTATTTTTACTTTCATGTATGCAGCTATTTCGGGATTTTTGTACAGTTCCTGTTTTGTTTGTATTTGATTCATACATAAATTCAAAAAAGGAGATGGCAGCTATGACATCAGGAGACAGAATGGAAAGACCGAGATGGTTTTACTGGATAACCGTGTCTGTTTAGTTCATTTCTGCTGTTTTAATCTCAGCATTATCACCTTGACGTTGTGTACCAAGAAATCAGATTACCTGCTTCCCTCCTTGTGGGTTCACGCCCACCTCAGCCTCCTTCTGAGCTTTGCTGTCTGTGGAAAGCTCCTCAAAGAACTAGAGGACAAAAATCCAGTGAGACTCAAACTACCAGTTACACATGAAACAAAATTATCTGGATATGAATTAATGCATGAATGAGTGAAAAATAAATAAATGGAGGACTGTTTGCACTTACACTCTTTTTGCCCTTTTTATCAGCCTTGCCCTTTTTCACAGCCTTTTCTGTTGGAGGAAATGGAGCATTAGTTTAGAAAAGCATGAGAGCCTGTGCTGGTAGGTCAAGATGAAGAGTACAGAAACAGGTTTTTGGTTGTTGCAAATCTGTACAACACACAGAATTTAGTGAAAAGAAAAAACTAATATAGGAGTCACATCACTCTTAAAAATAAATGAATAAACAAATAACCTGAGAGGGGCGACCTGGTCGACGGCAGAGGGCAGATAAATGTGGGGTGATATGATCAGTGTTGCATGCTGAGATTACCCCGTACCAGATTTGGATATTCATTATCAGGAATTGTGTTCTGTACTGAGTTTACCCTTTCTGCGTGCGGACCAAAATCAGGTTTAATGTGAATACATTCTGATCTCATCTTGTAATGATATTGCTTCTTTGGAATCATTCAGCAATTCTTTTGTCTGGACAGGGTTTAAATCAAATGAAAAGTTAAATGAAGAGTTATTTTTCTCCATAACTTGAAACCAGCTCTCAGTTCTTTACGCCCACAGAAAGGGTACACTCAGTACAGAACAAACTTTGTTTTTTATGCATGCGCAGATAGCAAATATACAAATCTAGTATGGGGGTCATCTCAGTACATGACACCGGATCCCCCTGGTTCAACGGAGGGTTCATAATGCGTTTAGAAACCAAGTTCACAGCGTATTTAGAAACCAGTAGTGATGGGTTGATGACGCTGCATGGAGTGTGTGGCACATTAGCCTAAAGCCCTGGCCATGTATATGATGTTCTTCTTAACTCACTCGATGCCATTGGCTCTTAAACGCGTCTTTTCCGATAGTAACGCTCAGCACCAAAGACGTTTTTTTTCTGATGATAAAGGAAAGTCTGAAGTTTCTTTTGATATGTTTGTTGTTGACATGGACATAGAACTCAATTTGCTATGGGTCTTGAAAAAACACTCAAATGCTGAAAAAATCCTGGCACTGGGATGTTCTGAACTTTGAAAATAGCTGGCACTCAATGAGTTAAGGAACTGCAGGAAACAGATGTTAGAAAGGCTACAGGGGCTTTCTCAGAGTGGAACCTGCTCTGTTGTCCTGTCCTCACAGCCTCCAGGTACTCGGATAATGTGCCTCTAACATCCTCATTCATCTTCACAGTACCTCGTACACAAACCGCCTACCCTATTTTCACTAAATTTTGAACTTCTTGAATGTAGCTCCACACTCAGAGATGAGCCTTGTTAGCCACTTAATATGCCTCTAAGAGCCACCCACCATCGACATTAACGCTTCTCCGATTGTCCGGGACAAGTGTAAAATGTGATCGGACAAGCAATCGTTGTCCGACCGGACAAGTGCCATTTTTTTTTTTTTTTGGTTTAAAATGTTCAAACTCTTTATTTTCATCGCTCGGAACAAAAATACCTGACCGCCGCCTTTTTGTTTTCTTATTTACATCACGTCTTGTCTTGCACCTTGCAAGAAAGCGTCGTTTTTTTCCCACCACTCTCCACACAGTGGACAATCAGAAAACATGGTAACACAGGGTTATCCCGACAACGGAACAACAGCGCCGTGCCATCAGTGTTCTGACTGTGTCGTTGCACTCTGCCCTGCTCTCAGGTAGTTTTCTAAAATCCAGCCAGGCTGTTTGTGCTGAACTTCCCACTTTCTCTCCCCTGCCGGCAGGCTGCAGCTCAGAGAGCACAGTGGGGGAAAAAACCCTCCATCAAAGTCTTCAGATAAAAAGAGCTCCTTCTGCTTGCATAGCTCCAGAAATTCATTTATAGGCTTTATTTTACAGTTGAAAGCCTTCATGTTTGCTCAAATATGGTGCGATAGTGAAGAGTCTTTCATTCCCTTACAGAGAGAGAGAGAGAGGGAGGAAAAAGTGTGAACAGATGCTACACGTTGTAAAAAGCAGCGAAGCAATTTTAATAAACATCATCTTCACCACACAGCCTCAGTGAAATAGTAAAGTGTGAAAAACTGATTCAGAAAGTTTTTTATCCATGATTTCATCATTAAAAGAGCAAATTTACTCCTTTAATTCTTCCAGAATTATTTATTTTTCATTTTCTTTTTATTATTGTTGTTTATGCACCAATGACACCCGATCAAATTACTTGTATGTGAGAACTTACTTGGCAATAAATTTGATTCTGATTTGACAATCAAATCAGTCCAGATTTAGCTCTTGTTCAAACAAAACAATTAGGGGTTATATTGGTTTTTTTGTTGTTGTTTTTTTTTAAAAAGTATGAAATTCCACTCAAAAATGTTGAGAAAAAAAAAAAAAAAGCTAAACTGTCAACATGACAGAAAAACTCTGCCTGGACTTTTACTGGACTAAAGGTACAGTGTGTCATTTTTAAAGCAGAGAGCAAATGCTATGTCCATCAAATATTAATGTGTTTTTAAACTTTTCATTGTTATTTTCTTAACAGACAGAAAAATACAAAAAAGAACTTTGATATTACAACATAAGTGTAATTTGTTTGTCTATTATTCTTGCTTTCAATGCATCTAAAACTACTGAAATTTGTATTTTACCACCCACACAGGAGATAAGCAATTTATGAAAAAGTGTAATTTCAGTACCTCCACAGTAGCATGCCCCTGGACACCCCAGGTGACACGCATCGCATGCCTTTGGCACGCTTCACGCGTTATACAGCTTCATGATGAAGTGGTATAGAGGAGGGTTTTATTAAAAAGAAGACCTGAAACTTCAGCTACAATCTGTCAGAAGGTACATCTGAGATGCAAACCTAGATTTAATGTTTTGGTGAAAGAAAACCCTCCTCTGGACCCCTTCATCAAGAAGCTGTATAACTGGGGACACAAAATGCAAAACATGCACTGTGCACAATTTCTCCAATCACAGCCACAGAAGCCTGTAACTTCTGAGTTGTCTGGGTGTCTTGGTGGCTTTCCTCACTCTTCTCCTTCTTGTACAGTCACTCAGTTTTTGAGAACTGTCTACTCCACACAGATTTACCATAGCGTGCCATAGTGTTTGTATTTCTTCATAACTGATGTAAATAAAGTTCAAGACATATTCAGTGACTTGGAAATGTTCATGTAGCAATCCTCTGACTTGTCTGAAGAAAACTGGCAATTGAACTGATTATTTACAGGTATTATACCAAGGGGCTGATTACTTATGCAACTCATCATCTTGGCTTTGCTATTTTTAATTAATTTACATCAACTTGTAGAGATTTACTTTCACTTTGAGTCTAAGGAAGATAATTTTATAAATTTTTATATTGAGAAGCCTGATCTACTTTTGGTATGTGAAATGCCATAAACAAATTAAAATGCATGAAATACCAAGGGGCTGAATACTTTTTCAAGCCACTGTATATTGTTCAATGTCAGCCAGAAGTCTGTGTAAATTCCATTTCAGTACTCTGTATTTGGGTGATTCTTAGACTACGGGCACTTATTATGTCCTTTGATCATATTGTATGAAAAACAGAAAAAAAGGGGGAAATTTCACACTTTTATAGTTATCTTTACAATGAAAGTGTGTTAAGAAATTTGTTCTAGTAGTCTATGATGACTTTCACCTTTTTTCAGCATCATTATATGCAAATATTGCCGTTTTGTGCTTGTCCCACACCCAGACTTATGAATGGTAAAGAAACGTTTTTTCTAATGTTTTAAAATATCTCTGAATAAAATATCAGTAAAATAATCAAAACATAATTGGGGTATTCAATGTCATACAACTGTTGTGATTTTTTTTTTTTTAAACAAAATGTAGTTGTCCCACACACACATTAAAGAATCACCCATTTGTGATTAACTACAGGCACTATTGGCCTTGTAAATGTAATTTCCACCACACCATTGCCTTAGAATATAAAGCGCCTTGGGGCAACTGTTTGTTGTGATTTGGCGCTATATACATGTGCTCTGATGTCACTGTTTATCTCCATAGAAACTACCCAAACAATCTTTCATACAAACTGTTTACGGACACTACAGTGTTGTGGTGGAAATTACGGCAATAGTGTGGGACCCTACTCGGACTGATAATCTGTGATTTTGGGCATTTACCCGGTGGGCCGCTGCACGTTTTCACGTGCGTGGGCCAGCTCTCCCATATTTATAGAGATTATGGAAATACAGTGTTCTTGAACCGCGCGCTGCTGTCAACACGAGGAAATTCCGTGATCGGTGAAGCTACAGCATTTAATCGGCGCAGCTGCAGAACCACGTCCTGAATTTGTGTCAAAATAAAAGTTCTGTAGTGTTTCATACACGGCGCAGTCTTATTCTAGGTTTCAGTTTTGTTTCCGTTTGATCACACGGTGACTTACATCGAGCACAATGATTGACATGACCAACAGCCAATGACAATTGGAGAAGCATACAGGGTGGCCAATCAGACTGCAGGAAGAGCAGGTGGCCGCTCCCGCCCCTGCAGTGTTGCCAGATGTACGATAATTATTAGTAATTAGTAATAATAGTATTTGTACGATAGTTTTACCCTCTGTACGATCAATAATGGGAAAAAATCCAAAATGTACGATAATTTCAGTTGGTTGCCCAAACACGCATCTTTCTCTGACACCCAAGAATCATTTTGCAGGTGTTGCACTCAGGCGGCATCAAAGACACACCACACACAGGGCTGCTGCTGGCTTTGGCCACCCGGAACAACGTCATTTGAAAGCCCGCTCCCTCTCCATACAAAGTAATGAGTTCCCATCCAATCTCTGCCGTGACAGGAAGATTCCCCAACCAACACCTTTTTTTTTTTTTTGAAACTTTATTTCAACAAATGCAATAACAAATGAACAAAACACAAGAGCAAAGAGATAGACAAGAAAAATAAAAAAAGTTCAAGTTCCTTATGGAGGTGTCAACATTTTTTCTGTGTTGAACAAAATATGCACAAGTGGCCATGGCATCGGATGACGACAGCCACCTCGAGGTTGATTTCGACTCTTTCTAGTCTGGTAATTAACACGTTTGTGTCCCTTCACAGGAAAAAAAAAAAAAAAAAATCTTTCTAGTAGTGCATTCTAGTTTCCCCATTACTATAATTACTGTTTAAAAAATGTGACATAAAATTCTTTGGAAATTAAAAAAGAAAAAAAACGCTAAAATAGCTACGTTGTATGCATTTTGTTTGTGTACAATCATTTCTCCCAAAATACGATAATTTTGAGGTTTTGGTACGATAGTTTCATATTTCATATCTGGCAACACTGCGCCCCTGTGAATGGACTGAGTCCTCGGCACCTGGACCTCTCTGCGATTCGTGCTCTCCCTGCTGCTCGGATTTATTCCCAAATGTTGCTCCTGGTGTGGAAACGAGGGTGAAAATTTAAGATAAAACGAATGAGTGATTTTTTTTTTTTGTTTGTTTTAGGGGTCAAAGCTGTGATCTTTATTGGGACAGCAGAACAGTTATAATGGTAATAGGGGAGGCCGGGGCTGTTTGTAACAGTGTTCAAAGCTGCAGCCATGCTGGCATTTTGATTTCACTTTACACGTTATGAGGATCAGTTCACAGAAGTGAAATACTCTTTGGAGTATTCCACACTTTAAAACAAATTATTTGCTCAGTTTCAAAACAAAACAAAACCCTAAAATAGCAATTGGCATGTTTTTTAAAGAAATTCTAACTCAGCCACTGAGTACACACAAGACACTTATAGTCAGACAAACCCAAGTTTAGCAACGCATTTAATTAAGTGGTTTTGTATACTTAATTTGCTTTGTCCTCTACACTGTTAATTTTAACCAATTTAATTTAAAGGTTTTGGTGTTATTAGTTAGTCAAATTATTCAATTTAAGTTTTTCAAGCTTCTTTTTTGCCTCTATTCCACTCAGTAATGTTCATGCAAAATATTACCTTAATTTTCTCTGTCTCACACACACACACACACACACACACACACACACACACACACACACACACACACACACACACACACACACACACACACACACACAAAAAGCTTTTTTCCACCTGTGTGCTTTTGCTTCCATTTTGTACTATGATCAAGGTGAAATGACAGTGAAAGTGTGTGTTTAGGTGTGTGTTCATGGTGTTTAGGTGTATAGTATTTGTTCATTGGGAGTTTGGTATGGACGGGTGGGTGTGCGTGTTTGGGGGTGGATTCGTTGGGCCAATAGTGGGCTGGTCCAGAGGAAAAATGCCAGGGCCAAAATTTGTTCCCAGTCAACTACATTTTGTTTAAAAAAAATCACAACAGTTGTATGACATTGAATACCCCAATTATGTTTTGATTATTTTACTGATATTTTATTCAGAGATATTTTAAAACATTAGAAAAAAACGTTTCTTTACCATTCATTTTTATCACTGAAGATCAAAAGTCTGGGTGTGGGACAAGCACAAAAGGGCAATATTTGCATATAATGATGCTGAAAAAAGGTGAAAGTCATCATAGACTACTAGAACAAATTTCTTAACACACTTTCATTGTAAAGATAACTATAAAAGTGTGAAATTTCCCCTTTTTTCTGTTTTTCATACAATATGATCAAAGGACATAATAAGTGCCCGTAGTCTAAGAATCACCTAAATATGGAATTTACCAAACAATATTAAAAGGTTGATAATGTATTAATGACCTCTCCCACAACATTTTTTCCCCTTGCATCTGTTATGACATCACAATATGCAAATTAGCCAATGACAACATTTAGCAACTTTTAGGACAGCCAATAGCTACTTTTCTCACTGGGGAGTTGGCAACACTGTTCATGCATTTGTTTTGGTTTGTGTAATGCTTACGAACGCAACACAGGTGAACCTGTAACAGCTTATAAATATAATACAGAGATAAACTGTGACTATTAACACTGCGATTTACTGCTTTTGATAAAGATGATGACCGTGTTTGGGATTTTATTTTGCATTTTATTTTTCATGCGTTTACTTTGTGATCCTGTGAATGCGCAGTTTGTATGACTTGAACTTTGAATGTACCCAGCAGCCTCTGCAGTGCTTAAAACTGGAAACTAACTTAATATTGAATCAACCAGGTTGCGCATGCGCATTCTCAGTAACAAAGATTATTGTTGCTGACACTCTGACATGAAGCATGCGCAATGAAGTCTGGGAGGGTTGATCAGACCGCGACGCCTGGTTTGCAGTCACGTTGTGAACCCTGTGCCGAACCCGGTTTCTAATCACGTTGTGAACCCTGTGCTCAACCCGGTGTCGCCAACTGAACGCCCCCCCCCCAAAAAAAAATAATCGGTCTACCCTGCCTTCACTGCCCATGCGTCATTTTCGGAGAGCCAGCAGCGTCATTTCTGAGCGTCAGCTGCGGTTCACTGATTATCACCTCGTTTCTACTTAACACTGCAATCCAGTCATCATCTATCTCAGACCGTTATTTGAAGCTTTTCTACAACAATCATTTCCACATAAATTCAACATTATTTCATAATAAGACAAGGGACCAATTAGAGCGCCACAGCAGCACATCTGAGTGACGTGCTGGTACATCATTTCAGAGCTCAGTAGTGACTCACCCATTATCGCCTAGTTTCTGCTTAAAACTGACTTTAAATTAATTTCAGAGGTTTTACCTTGTCATCTGATGGTTAATAATCGCATTATTCTGTTTGAGTGCTTTGGCTGATTCAGACTCTGACATGCTGCTGTGATCCGAAATCAGACGTGCGCAGTGAAGGCAGGGCGGACCAGTTTTTAGAGAGAACCGTTCGGTCGGCGACACTGGGTTCGGCACAAGGTTCACAACGCGATTAGAAACAGAGTTCGGCACAGGGTTCACAACGCCACTAGAAACCAGGTTCGGCACCACTTTCACAAATTACTTTTGATACAGGGTTTAGAAAAATGTGACATGAACCAGTCATTGATAATTGCAGTATATAATGCTAACATTAAACTGTGTAATAACTTGAACACAGCGGGTTTCAAAACGCTGACTGACGTAAAGGCTTCGACACTTCAAAGTTTCCACATTAGCTCACCGGCTAACTTACCTGCTGTCGCAGATACCTCGCTGTCCACCCACTCTGCTGCTTCTTTTACTTTTTTGGGCATTTCTCACCTTTTCTGTGGTTCTGATTTGACTTTTTTCTTTTTACTTTATTTAACCCCACTTGTTAGGATCTTTAAAGCGCTAAAAGCAGCTTGCTAACCAACACACATGACACAGCACCACGTCTTCTTCTGGGTGAACAGTGACTGTCGAAAATCCGTCTGATCAGAGCACTATCGCCACCGTCTGGTCAAGAACAAGCTGGTCTTCTGGCTCGTCCCGAATTTCGCAACATTCTACATGTTAAACAGTCCGAAATATCCCTTATTACTGCTGTAAAATGCTGTAAATTGCTTTTTTAATAACCGTGGCTTTTGAGTCCCAGATCGGTACTGTAGTCAAACGCCTTCGTAAAGTCTACAAAGCATGTATTTTATTGGTTCCCTTTAAATGAAACATCTACTCCCAATGCCGCAATAAACAATTGCAAGTGTTTGTGTGTGATTCTCTCATAATTCCAGAAAATCTGAAGAACTTTGCATTTTTACTGAAAATTCAGCTGTATATCCCCCAATTTCTGAAACTGGTACCAAAGCAGAAGACAGTCTCATTTTGTTCTGAGCCCATCCAGCTTTCTAAAAAAAAAAAAAATCTTGAAAATCTTGCAAAAAAAATATTTTTTATTCATTTCTATCACCTGTGCAAAGGTGGAGAAGTGGAAGTTTCCCTGTTTTGCAGTCTGTTCTGATGAACAAGAACCGATATTTAGCAGGTCTCATATGTCTGATCTCCACAGCCGTAGGAGGCGGGGGCATCGGGGGCAACGGCCCCCCGGATTTGGTGCACCACTAAAATTTGGGCAGATGGGTTGGGATATTTGGACATTTGGGGTGAGGAAAATAAAAAATTCTATATATTCAAAAATACAAAGAACAAGAGTAAACATAATGATAAACTTGTATTCATAAGTGTGCATATGAATTATGATTATCATTTAGCCTTAAGCTTCATGATCATGGTTGTGTGGAAGTAGTTTACCTCTGTAGTCAGTTTTTGCGGAGGGCGGTGAGTACAGTAAGCATGTCCCGGTGAGCGTCTGCTGTCCCGCTGGCAACTATACCTGCCACATCTTATTCAGCAGAGAGGTCATTATCATGCTTGAGAAGACTCAAAAGACTCTCAGCATAGTAGTTTTGATGATTTCTGAGAAGACTACCTTAGATCTACTATGGGCCAGGATAGGATCCCAGCATAGGGCTTCTGAAAGAGGTCATGCCAACAGGGTGGATATTAGGGAAAGGACAAAATGTTCTTCTAATTTTTACCATATAACATGTACCAATGTAACACAGATTTTCACCAGATTCTCTTGTTTAGCTTTTGTAGTTGATATGTAATTCACACCACATCGCATGTCAAACATGAACGATCCAAGATTTCTGACGTCTGTCAATCCAGATCCGGATCACCTCCAAAATTCAGTGAAGTCTTCCATGCCTTAATATCTATCTGTGGTGAAAATTTGGTGAGAATCTGTGAAGTAGTTTTGATGTAATTATTCAAAGCCTATATAAAGGAAAATCATGATCCAGAATCCAGATCCAAATCACCTCCAAAATTCAGTGGAGTCTTCCATGCCTTAATATACAACCCCTGGCAAAAATTATGGAATCACCGGCCTCAGAGGATGTTCATTCTGTTGTTTAATTTTGTAGAAAAAAAGCAGATCACAGACATGACACAAAACTAAAGTAATTTCAAATGGCAACTTTCTGGCTTTAAGAAACACTATAAGAAATCAAGAAAAAAAGATTGTGGCAGTCAGTAACGGTTACATTTTAGACCAAGCAGAGGAAAAAATATGGACTCACTCAATTCTGAGGAATAAATTATGGAATCACCCTGTAAATTTCCATCCCCAAAACTAACACCTGCATCAAATCACATCTGCTTGTTGACATTGACCCTATGTCATGAAATTGACCCTATATGTCTTTTTGCAAGGAATGTTTTCACAGTTTTTGCTCTATGGCAAGATGCATTATCTTCTTGAAAAATGATTTCATCATCCTCAAACATCAGAAAAGTGTCCAAAATATCAACGTAAACTTGTGCATTTATTGATGATGTAATGACAGCCATCTCCCCAGTGCCTTTACCTGACATGCAGCCCCATATCATCAATGACTGTGGAAATTTACATGTTCTCTTCAGGCAGTCATCTTTATAAATCTCATTGGAACGGCACCAAACAAAAGTTCCAGCATCATCACCTTGCCCAATGCAGATTCGAGATTCATCACTGAATATGACTTTCATCCAGTCATCCACAGTCCACGATTGCTTTTCTTTAGCCCATTGTAACCTTGTTTTTTTCTGTTTAGGTGTTAATGATTGCTTTCGTTTAGCTTTTCTGTATGTAAATCCCATTTCCTTTAGGCGGTTTCTTACAGTTCGGTCACAGACGTTGACTCCAGTTTCCTCCCATTCGTTTCTCATTTGTTTTGTTGTGCATTTTCGATTTTTGAGACATATTGCTTTAAGTTTTCTGTCTTGACGCTTTGATGTCTTCCTTGGTCTACCAGTATGTTTGCCTTTAACAACCTTCCCATGTTGTTTGTATTTGGTCCAGAGTTTAGACACAGCTGACTGTGAACAACCAACATCTTGTGCAACATTGCGTGATGATTTACCCTCTTTTAAGAGTTTGATAATCCTCTCCTTTGTTTCAATTGACATCTCTCGTGTTGGAGCCATGATTCATGTCAGTCCACTTGGTGCAACAGCTCTCCAAGGTGTGATCACTCCTTTTTAGATGCAGACTAACTAGCAGATGTGATTTGATGCAGGTGTTAGTTTTGGGGATGAAAATTTACAGGGTGATTCCATAATTTATTCCTCAGAATTGAGTGAGTCCATATTTTTTTCCTCTGCTTGGTCTAAAAAAGTAACCGTTACTGACTGCCACAATCTTTTTTTCTTGATTTCTTATAGTGTTTCTTAAAGCCAGAAAGTTGCCATTTGAAATGACTTTAGTTTTGTGTCATGTCTGTGATCTGCTTTTTTTCTACAAAATTAAACAACTGAATGAACATCCTCCGAGGCCGGTGATTCCATAATTTTTGCCAGGGGTTGTATATCTGTGGTGCAAATTTGGTGAGAATCCATTAAGTAGTTTTGACGTAATCCTTCAAAGACTATATAAAGTGAAACCTTGATCTAGAATCCAGATCTGGATCACCTCCAAAATTTTATGGAGTCTTCCCTAACATGTGTCTGTGGTGAAGATTTGGTGAGAATCCGTGAAATAGTTTTGATGTAATCCTTCAAAGGCTATATAAGGTGAGACTTGATCCAGAATCTGGATCCTGTTGGGCTGATACAGCACTCGTCATCCCTGCTGGTGGCAGGCTTCTTCTTTGTCAGGAAGAAGGACAGTACTTTGCGCCCCTACATAGATTTCCGGGGGCTGAACCCCATAAATGATCTGCAACCCTACTGGATTCTGCAGGGGGCTTCTATTTTTCCTGTTGTGGTTGTGACCCAAAATCCGGATTGGACTCCAAAGCAGGACACTGAACAAAAGAATGAAACCACATTTATTGTACAGAAATGAGTATAAGGGAAAATGCTGCAGAATTGTGAATGATGATGAGGAGGTCTGGAGAGAGGAGACCCAGCTCGCGCTGCGGTGAAACAGGAAGCCGCAGCCCAATGAGACCAGGAGCATAGATGATGTAAAGATCCAGGCCAGTAGTTGAGATGAGGTGGTGGTGAGTCCGGAGCCAGGTGGCTCCCTGTGGAGCTGATGGAGGGAAGTGTCACTGTGGAGGAGGAGAGACAGATTGAGTGCAGGTGTTGGAAACCTGAGCCACCACAGCTCACAGTCCACTCAGTAACAAGACAGAAATAGCTGGAAGTTGCACGGCGTGAAAACGCAGCAAAAATGCAAGAAAACAGCGGGTCAGAATCACTGCGACGGAGCGCAGACCAAATGGTTCTACACAGAGATAGCAAGGCCAGGTTGCCAGGCTGTGAATGCTGAGTTTCTGGCTCCAATGAGGTGTTGAACCAGTGTTTCGATATAGGAGGGTTGATTACTGGCAGGTGTGTTCATCAGCTCCACAAAGCACGCCACCTGGAAAACAGAGAGAGAGGCCAGACGAGCAGGAACCAAGGCAGCACACAACACAACACGAACTTTAAAGGAAAAGAAAACCAACTGTTAATTTACAATTGGGTTGGCAGATTATTGTCATAGTCTGCCCTGGGCCTGGATTTTTATCTTGGTTCTGTCTGTGTTCATGTCCCCTGTCTTTGATTTTCAGTTTAGGATTACTTTAGTCACTGGTTTTATTTTGCATATTACTACTTACTACTGTAAGTCCCTTCGGCTGCTCCCTTGTTTGCACTCGGGGTCACCACAGCAAATCCAAGGTGGATCTGCATGTTGATTTGGCACAGGTTTTACGCCGGATGCCCTTCCTGACGCAACTCCACATTACATGGAGAAATGTGGCAGGGGTGGGATTTGAACCCAGAACCTTCCGAACTGAAACCAAGTGCATTAACCACTTGGCCACCACCCCTGCTTATATTACTACTTACTACTATTGCTTGTAATTTCTGTTTGTTATGCTTTTGCCACATGTTAATTCTGTTTTAGTTTCAGCCCCAGCCTTTAATTCTCTTGTTGATCACTTTTCAGTTCTTACTTTTGTTTTCCTGATTTTGTTCCTTCCAGGTGTAGGTTTTTCTTGCATTATTTTTGGGACTCACCTTTCACTTCCTTTCTGCCTGCTTAGTGTTTACTTTTCTGCACTCTCTTGCACCTGTTCGCTTCATCTTTGTCTCCTTCTTCCACACCTCTCTGTCTGCTTACTGTTTGTTTTATTGCACTCTCTTGCTCTTGTTTGTCTCAGCTTTGTCTCCTTCCTGAACTTTCTCACACACCTGTTTTCACTTTCCTTAATCACACCCTGTTATTTAAGCCTTGCATTTTTCTCTGTTCTCTGCCAATACGTTTGACTTTGTCTGCGTTACAGGTTAGTGTTGCTTTGTTAGTCCTTGACCATCTGCTTTTCTGCGTATGACCTTGTTTTTTTTTGCCTCTGCCTCTTGATTTTGGACTCGCTGTGTTTTTGAACCTTGCTAGTTTTTTGGACTCAGATTTTGCCTCAGCTCTGACAACCCTGTTTCTCCTTGCCTCTAAACCCAGCTTGTTTTTTGACATTTGCCTCTGTCTCACATCTGCTGCAGAGGTAAATGTTTACCAAACCTGTGCCTGTTTTTTGATATAAAGCCTTTAAATACTCAACCTTCTGAGTCTGCATATTGTGTCCAGCATACTGTTCGTTCCACGCCATGAATCACGACAATTGATATTGAGAGCCCATATGAAAAGTTGTCGGCATGTGTGATCATTTATGTTAAAGTTATGAGTGTCTTTGTATGGCTGGTCTAAAGCCACCAGCAGACGGCCATGTTGGCTGCTATAACAGTAATGTGTGACGTCACATGGGCACAGAGGTTCAACACTCTGCCAGTGTTGCCCTTCAGTATAGAAGGGGCAGAGCACGTATGTGGCAATCAGCATCCCAGATCCCAAATCGATATCGGGTTCCGAAACTGATGTAATTTGCAGATCGGAATTTCCCAATCCAACCTGCGGGATTTTCCGATACTGGAGAGAAACCTGTGAAACCTCTGTCATGCTGTCTGCTCTGTTTACTGTTGAGTGGCAGGAGAGGAGGGGAGGTTTCTTCTATGCACCGCAACAGAGACGGGTTTTAATCCACCAGTAACAGCAAATTTCCACCCGACTCTCAGGTTTAAATGGTCTGTGCCGCAGACCATGGATTTTCTGAAAAATTAACTGAATTGTGACTGAAAATCAGCAGCTTCACAGCCGCAGCTCGCTTGGAGCTCACCTGAAGTGAACAGCCAATCAGAGTTTCACTTTCTCCCCGCTGAACAGGAAACCCACCAAAATCCTTCAGTGTTTACCCAGTTACTCCTGTGAGTGCTGATGAATTTAGTTTATTTTACAGTTGAAAGGCTTCGTGTTTGCTCAGCAAGAAAACAGCGAGGGACAGACAGAGAGGGAGAGAGCGAGCAAGGGAGAGAGAGGACTTTTACATCAGCGGCTGTTCGCCACCTGTGGCTTTCTGTGCACACACTACGTCACAGCAGTGCCACAAGCGATCCAGGATTTTTTTCTGATTGGTTAAAATTGTGTCAACAGCAGCATTTATGAAATCATTGAATTCTGCTTAAATTTCGAGTTTTGAGGCGGATATTTCAGTTGAAAGAGCTCCTTTTTTTCATTGATATGCATCAATTGTAGGTTTACAGCACAGTCTATCTTCCCAGCTGTACCCTGTTTCCTTTAAACTAGAGTCCAAAATTCTAACGATGTAGTCCGTGATGCCGTCTGACTTCATGTACTTCCAAAAAAAACAGACTTTGTGTACTTCCTCATCCAGCAAAAAAAAAAAAAATCACGTCAGAAATTTGTCCAGCTTTTCATCCTAACAGCTCTTCATATCTCCAGAGGTCCAGACGGCTTACAGCATAGTTGTCGGGTTTAGAATACTGTACCTTTGATAAGAGGAAGAGACAACCAGGCAATAAAACAAGTGAGAGATAGAATTCAATTTAAGCTCGCGAGGAGTGCAGTCAGGCTGTACACCAAAGCTACACTAAAGTCTGGCCTGCGTTCCCGCTCTTTTTATTTAGGACTTCCCTACATACATGGGCGGTACAGCTCCTGAGGGGAAGAGTGATAGCGCGTGAGCTGTTGCCGCAGAACTGCTGATTGCACAATACATTCAGGATGTTCAGAACCTTTTTAATCTTGGGCTCGGTTAAGATGTGTTTAAGACATCTAACGATTAATCACACTTCTTCTGACAAAAGGACTGATGTATCACAATCACACTGTGGTTGGAACATTCAATTCTCTATTCTTTATCTTACTGCTCAGCTTCGGCTGCGTCCTGCATGAGTCATCTTCACATGTCCTAAAAAGAGCTTAGCGTGCACACAGAGATACCACAACTTGCAGAAACACGTCATGTCACATATCTTAAGTAACCGTCACCCATCACATCAGTACAATACACTTTATCAGAGCAGAGAGAACTACATTCTACCAGAGCAGAGAACACAAAACATGCATGATAAAATAAAACAGTGTATCTACAGAATAACTCCAACATTTCCCCCCTGTTTATCATGCATTCCAACGGTATTACATCTTCACCTAAAAGTAAACAATTGTTACTAAGCAACCACTTCTTATTCAGATTTTCAGCTGCAGGGTCATTAAACAATGGTAAGAATACATTTACACTCAGGAGGTCTTATCGTTGGTGTTGAGGTCATCGTCAGGTTCACCATAATCACCTGGATCAGGGAACAGATCTGGAAGATAGTGGTCGTAGTCGTCTTCTTCATCAGTTTCATCATCGTCATCGCCTGGATGGTTACCCAGAAGGGGGTATGCCTGAGCTGAATCCTGTCTGGCTGGTGAGATAGCAGTGGTTATCATTCTATTGACTAGACCACGTAGACAAGGAATACAACAGCATCCACACAAGGTCAGAATTGCAGCAAAAACTGCTATAGATATAAGCGCAGAGGAGACCAAAGTGCGATACTTCCCAAACACGTCCAGCCACGAGTCCCAGAATTCGGCATTAACGCCGCTGTGATCCTTCATCTTCTTGTTCAGTGTCCGCAGGCCCTCAATGGCCTGGGTCAGGCTTCCATCGGCTGCTGTGTTGTTCGGTATGAATGTGCAACACTGTTCTCCAAACATTGCACAGACTCCTCCTTTCTCAGTGAGTAGCATGTCCAGGGCTATGCGGTTCTGGAAGGCCATCAGTGAGGTGGCTGCCAGTTGGGAATGTACCGCTTTAAAACCTTCCTCTGTCCAATTTCCCAATTTCTGCACGTTGTAGTGGATGTAGTTTATTCTGTCTACGTTCTTATTAATTGAGCACCACCAACAGTGGAGGATTCAAATCCAGCTGCTATCTGATCAGCCAGTTTGTACTCATAAGGCACTCCTCTGGGGACTCCTATTGCGTCAATATATGTTGGATCTCCCACTCCTTTCCAATCTCTTTTTACTCTATGCCAATTTTCAGGCACCAGAGACTTTAGGTGCGTCAGCAAGTCCTTGGCTAAAATGGGAATGGCTTTTACTGGGAGGAGTAGGGACACTAAAGCACAGTAGCCTGACACATTCCTAGGCAATCTGTCAAAAATTCTATTATCTCCACACCACCACCACACGTCACTTCGGCTGACTGGTACAAATGAACCGTTTATCTGTATTATTCGACTACACCACTTAGTCTCGTTCAGATTTCCCAGTGGTTTCCCTGTTCCGGGCAGTTTGATACAGGAGAAATTTCCCAAAGCTACCTTTTCTGAGAATATTGGTTTGTTTTTTACCGCAGCCGCAACGGGGTAAATGTGGTCCCATACTGAACAATTGTGGTTTCGGTGTATTGTTGTATTTTTCATTACCACCAATAGGCAGTCGTCCGATATCGCTGCTGGAATCACCTGTAAAATTGGTCGGGGCCCCATACATACTACGCAATCCTGTTTTGTGGATTTTACTGCTTGCTCCGCCATCAGGAGCCAATTGTTATTTTGTCCGCTAATTCCCGTAGTTACCAAAAACCAATCATCTGCTTGACAGAGGCCCTTTATGCAAGCGGGCCTGCTTGGCTCTTACAGACCCCGGTCCGGGGAGAAGGTCACCCAGTTTTGTTTGATTCGTGGTGTCTCTTGAGGCATTTGTATTTGGTGTCTTTGGGCATAGCACAATCTTCCAGCAAGGATCATACCCCGCTTTGTATGCACACAGTGCAAACGTGTGACATATCCGTTCGATTGGTCTGCTTATCGGGAATTTTAACAAGTTTATTGTGAATGTCACTGTTTTGGTTCGGCCGCTGACTGTTAGGTTTGATATGATATTTTTCCAACTATACGCTTCGTCTGTCCACCCATAGGAATTTTGTGGCCAGGCGGACGGGTAGCCATTCGTCAGAAAGGTATTTCCCCACCAATGACTGGCACGGGGAAAACCCGTAGTCATGTAGAAATCATAAGCCAGCCATTGTCCAGGATCACCAATCCAGCTATCTTGTCTGAGGGCCAAAAAGGGTATCTGTACAACATAATAGATCCTGGGCGTGGTGTAACAGGCATAAAACCATTGGTAGGATGTTTCCTGGTCTTCACAAGGATTTAGTCCGCATAGTATCTGCCTCCCATGATTGTAGCAGGTTACTCCCTTTGAGGTAACCACATATCGTTTAACGCGGCGGATTGAATTTCCACTTGTAGTTTTGTCTGTTCTGGTTGTGATGTTCTCTACTTCCCCAAAGTCAATTCCCTTTTTCATTAATGGTGTCCACACGTGCATTCCCCATATAGTGACTGTTATGGCTCCTAACACTAATGCCCAGCAGCACAATGCTGTTTTCATCCATAATGGTGTATGGCGCGACATAGTCAGGATCTCCCTAAAGTCAGTGTCCTAAGTTTCTGGTCAGTGGCTTGTAATTTCTTCTGCTGATTTTCGTGTCTGCCCTGGATCTTAACACCAGAGCCACACACTATTATCAGACTTGCTCACTTTCCGTACTTACACTGGGTTTACAGAGATCACTTTCTTACAATGTGTTAAATGTATCCACGTTTGTCTTTCTCCTATTTTTAAGGCTGTGGGTGTAGTGAGCAGTACTTGGAATGGACCTTCCCACTTAGGTGAGTGCCAGTGTTTCCTCTTGATGCTTCTTATCAGTACCCAGTCTCCAGGTACCACTTTAGGGTCGTCCTGTGGAGAGATGGGATCATCAGTGTTTGAGGTCCTGTCCTTTTGCTTTTCCAGCATCTTTCTCATATAATCAGCTAGGTTTGCTTCTTTTGGTATTTCCCATGGATTTCTGAACTGAGGTAATCTGTACGGTCGGCCAAAAGGGTCTCATATGGTGTTAATCCTGCTGTACTTGTGATGTTTATATACATTTTTACTAAGTCCACGCACTGTGTCCATGGTCTGTTTGTTTCTTCCATCGCCTTCTTTAGCCTATTTTTAATTGTCCCATTCATTCTTTCCACTAGTCCTGCGCTTTGCGGGTGATATGCACAGTGGTTTTTTAGGTTTATGCAAAACAGTTGTCCAATGTTTCTCACAACTTGGTTTACAAAATGCGGTCCATTGTCACTATATATTTTTTCTGGTATACCATACCTAGGTACTATGTCTTTGCACAGTGCTTTTGCCACTGTTAACGCATCTGCATGTTTTGTGGGGAAGATCTCGACCCATTTTGAAAATGCATCAATAATGACCAAACAAAATTCTTTCCCTTCACTTTTGTTCAATTGAATATAATCCATGTGTATGGTCTGAAATGGATATTGTGGTTCAGGGAACTTTCCTCGTAGAGGTCTCAAATTCCCTTGCACGTTGTGTTTTGCACATATCATGCATGCTTTACAAAATTGTTTTGAAAAATTATTAAATCCAAATGTTGTATACACTGTTTCGATTTGTTTAATCATCCCCCCTGTCGAGACATGGGAAACACCATGGCTTGAAATAGCTGCCCATTTATACAAATTTTTGGGCAACACAGGTTTGTTAAGGGGTCACATGTAGAGACCGTCCTTGTTGTTGACGGCTCCATGTTTTTCCCATAATTTCCTCTCACTGTCCGGGCTTTGATTTTGCATTTCTACCAAGAGATCAGGTGTTACTTCAGTTGCTTTATCAATTGTAAGTGTGTTAGGATCAGCAACCACATGAAGATGGCCTTCAGCAGCAGCTTTTGCAGATTCATCAGCGAACGCATTACCTTGGGAAATAAGATCAATCCCTTTTGTATGCGCTGCACATTTACAAATAGCCAATTGACTGGGTAGCTGGACTGCTTCTAATAATTTGGTGAGCAGAGTGGCATGTGTGACAGGCTTCCCTGTTGAAGTGACCATTCCACGATTTTTCCACTGTTGAGCGAACACATGCACCGTGGAAAATGCGTATTGGCTATCAGTATAGATTGTGACAGATTGATGACAAATTTGGCAGGCTACGGTGAGAGCTACCAGTTCGGCCGCTTGTGCCGACATGTTAGCAGGTAGCTTGACAGCTTGTAGGACACTATCATGTGTCACTACCGCGTACCCAGTCATCGTTTCTCCTAGAGGATTTTTCTTTGAGGAGCCGTCCACAAATACCACTCTGCCCTCTGAAAGAGATGTATCTTTTAAATCGGGTCTACATTTAGATACTCGTTGGGCTTCCTCCACACAGTCATGTGGTTCTCCATCCACTGGGATGGGCAAGAGTGTGGCAGGATTTAATGTTGTGCAGCGTTCAATAGTCAAATGGGGTTGAGATAGGAGCGTAGCCATACAAGAAAGATGACGTGCTGGAGACAGAAATGTCATATTTGTTTGTAGCAGCAATGCTGACACTGCATGGGGTACTTTTAGTATTAATGAATGGAAAAGCACAACTCCGGCAGAACTCTCTATAGCCATAGAGGCTGCTATTACTGCACGTACGCACGGAGGAAGTGCACAAGCAACACTGTCTAATTTGGAAGAATAGTAGGCAACCGGGCGAAGCCTTTCTCCATATTGCTGCGTCAATACAGAAGTCATAAAATGACCATTGCAATCAACAGTTTGAACAAATGGTTTGTCATAATTTGGTAGGGCTAGAGCCGAGCTAGACACCAGACTTTGTTTGATTTGCACAAATGCCGCTTCCGCCTCTGGGGTCCACTTCAATGCTGTTGACATGGATATACTTTCGTCATACATTAATTTCAAGAGAGGAGACGTAATTTGCGCATAATCTGGAATCCAGCTACGGCAGTAGCCAGTGATGCCTAAAAAGGACATCATCTGCTTTTTTGTCAATGGCTTGGGTGCCTGGAGAATAGCCGTCTTCCTGTCTTGAACAATAGTGCGTCCTTGTGCACTCAATTCATGTCCCAAATACTTTACTGTCGGGGACCACAACTGTAATTTGTTCTTGCTGACCTTATGTCCTTCCCTGGTTAGGTGATGTAAGGTGGCCAAAGTGTCTGTGATGCAGGTATCTTTGTCATGAGAGGCTATCAGAATGTCGTCTACGTACAAGAAAATCTGGCTACCACCTGGTGGTACAAATTTGGCCATACTAGCTGACATTACTTGCGAATAAATGGTTGGGCTTTCAGCATATCCTTGTGGCAATCGTGTGTATGTATACCTTTGTCTAACTCAGACCTTTTGTCTGACTTAGTGCTTAGCTCAGATAAGATAATTATAGTGGGCGATTTTAACATCCACACAGATGCTGAGAATGACAGCCTCAACACTGCATTTAATCTATTATTAGACTCTATCGGCTTTGCTCAAAAAGTAAATGAGTCCACCCACCACTTTAATCATATTTTAGATCTTGTTCTGACTTATGGTATGGAAATAGAAGACTTAACAGTATTCCCTGAAAACTCCCTTTTGTCTGATCATTTTTTAATAACATTTACATTTACCCTGATGGACTACCCTGCAGTGGGGAATAAGTTTCATTACACTAGAAGTCTTTCAGAAAGCGCTGTAACTAGGTTTAAGGATATGATTCCTTCTTTATGTTCTCTAATGTCATATACCAACACAGAGCAGAGTAGCTACCTAAACTCTGTAAGGGAGTTAGAGTATCTTGTCAGTAGTTTTACATCCTCATTGAAGACAACTTTGGATGCTGTAGCTCCTCTGAAAAAGAGAGCTTTAAATCAGAAGTGTCTGACTCCGTGGTATAACTCACAAACTCGTAGCTTAAAGCAGATAACCCGTAAGTTGGAGAGGAAATGGCGTCTCACTAATTTAGAAGATCTTCACTTAGCCTGGAAAAAGAGTTTGTTGCTCTATAAGAAAGCCCTTCGTGAAGCTAGGACATCTTTCTACTCATCACTAATTGAAGAAAATAAGAACAACCCCAGGTTTCTTTTCAGCACTGTAGCCAGGCTGACAAAGAGTCAGAGCTCTATTGAGCTGAGTATTCCATTAACTTTAACTAGTAATGACTTCATGACTTTCTTTGCTAACAAAATTTTGACTATTAGAGAAAAAATTACTCATAACCATCCCAAAGATGTATCGTTATCTTTGGCTGCTTTCAGTGATGCCGGTATTTGGTTAGACTCTTTCTCTCCGATTGTTCTGTCTGAGTTATTTTCATTAGTTACTTCATCCAAACCATCAACATGCTTATTAGACCCCATTCCTGCCAGGCTGCTCAAGGAAGTCCTACCATTATTTAATGCTTCAATCTTAAATATGATCAATCTATCTTTGTTAGTTGGTTATGTACCACAGGCCTTTAAGGTGGCAGTAATTAAACCATTACTTAAAAAGCCATCACTTGACCCAGCTATCTTAGCTAATTATAGGCCAATCTCCAACCTTCCTTTTCTCTCAAAGATTCTTGAGAGGGTAGTTGTAAAACAGCTAACTGATCACCTGCAGAGGAATGGTCTATTTGAAGAGTTTCAGTCAGGTTTTAGAATTCATCATAGTACAGAAACAGCATTAGTGAAGGTTACAAATGATCTTCTTATGGCTTCGGACAGTGGACTTATCTCTGTGCTTGTTCTGTTGGACCTCAGTGCTGCTTTTGATACTGTTGACCATAAAATTTTATTACAGAAATTAGAGCATGTCATAGGTATTAAAGGCATTGCGCTGCGGTGGTTTGAATCATATTTGTCTAATAGATTACAGTTTGTTCATGTAAATGGGGAATCTTCTTCACAGACTAAAGTTAATTATGGAGTTCCACAAGGTTCTGTGCTAGGACCAATTTTATTCACTTTATACATGCTTCCCTTGGGCAGTATTATTAGACGGTATTGCTTAAATTTTCATTGTTACGCAGATGATACCCAGCTTTATCTATCCATGAAGCCAGAGGATACACACCAATTAGCTAAACTGCAGGATTGTCTTACAGACATAAAGACATGGATGACCTCTAATTTCCTGCTTTTAAACTCAGATAAAACTGAAGTTATTGTACTTGGCCCCACAAATCTTAGAAGCATGGTGTCTAACCAGATCGTTACTCTGGATGGCATTTCCCTGATCTCTAGTAATACTGTGAGAAATCTTGGAGTTATTTTTGATCAGGATATGTCATTCAAAGCGCATATTAAACAAATATGTAGGACTGCCTTTTTGCATTTACGCAATATCTCTAAAATCAGAAAGGTCTTGTCTCAGAGTGATGCTGAAAAATTAATTCATGCATTTATTTCCTCTAGGCTGGACTATTGTAATTCATTATTATCAGGTTGTCCTAAAAGTTCCCTAAAAAGCCTTCAGTTGGTTCAGAATGCTGCAACTAGATTACTGACGGGGACTAGCAGGAGAGAGCATATCTCACCCGTGTTGGCCTCCCTTCATTGGCTTCCTGTTAATGCTAGAATAGAATTTAAAATTCTTCTTCTTACTTATAAGGTTTTGAATAATCAGGTCCCATCTTATCTTAGGGACCTCGTAGTACCATATTACCCCATTAGAGCGCTTCGCTCTCAGACTGCGGGCTTACTTGTAGTTCCTAGGGTTTGTAAGAGTAGAATGGGAGGCAGAGCCTTCAGCTTTCAGGCTCCTCTCCTGTGGAACCAGCTCCCAATTCAGATCAGGGAGACAGATACCCTCTCTACTTTTAAGATTAGGCTTACAACTTTCCTTTTCGCTAAGGCTTATAGTTAGGGCTGGATCGGGTGACCCTGGACCATCCCTTGGTTATGTTGCTTTAGACGTAGACTGTGGGGGGGTTCCCATGATGCACTGTTTCTTTCTCTTTTTGCTCCGTATGCATCACTCTGCATTTAATCATTAGTGATCAATCTCTTTTTCCTGGTTCTTTCCCTCAGCCCCAACCAGTCTCAGCAGAAGACTGCCCCTCCCTGAGCCTGGTTCTGCTGGAGGTTTCTTCCTGTTAAAAGGGAGTTTTCCCTTCCCACTGTGGCCAAGTGCTTGCTCATAGGGGGTCGTTTTGACTGTTGGGGTTTTTCATAATTATTGTATGGCCTTGCCTTGCAATGTGGAGCGCCTTGGGGCAACTGTTTGTTGTGATTTGGCGCTATATAAGAAAAAAAGTTGATTGATTGATTGATTTGTCCTGCATATGTGAAAGCGAACCAGAACTGGCTGTCTGGATCAACCGGGACAGAAAAGAAAGCATTACTAATATCAACGACAGTAAATACTTTAGCATCTGGTCGCAACAAATTTAACAACGTGTACGGATCCGGGACACAAGGAGCTCTTTGAACAACAGCATTGTTGACAGCTTGTAGGTCTTGCACCATTCTCCAACCTACGGAGGGAGGAGCCTTTTTTACCGGAAAGATAGGTGTGTTACATGGTGAATCGGGGCAGGGGATCAAGACTCCTGCCTTCAATAGATCTTGTATTACCGGTCGGATCCCTTCCGTCGCATCGGGTCTCAAAGGGTACTGCCGGACACATGGGCGATATTCCGTTTTTGGTCTAATTTGCACTGGTAGGGCTCCTTTTACTAGCCCTACATCAGAGGGTCCTTGGGACCAGAGGGTAGGTGGAACTTCCACCAACCTCTGCTCATCCTCTGGATTCAATAAATATGATAATGCTGTCTGTTGAGGATTATCGCAATGGTCAACACTACTCCCTGCTTCCAAATCCGTTCTATGGAGAAGGAGTACACGGAATAGACCGGTGGAAGGACTGAAAAATTCTCCACTCCCTGGATGGGATTCAACCCAATCGGTTGCATTTATGCCCTCTTTGACCATAAACCCTAGGCTTTGCCAAGTCACGAGATATGGTTTGAAGAGGGACACATGGAAGGGAGTCCCAGTCCTATGTAATCTCTGAATTTCTGGAGGAACATGAGAGACCGCAATTGCAGCTCTATTTTCCCATCATGGTAAATACAGTCTGCTACTGCAGATGTTGGGGTTACTTCCTCCAAGAGGCTCTCATAGTTACCGTCCGGTCCTGGAGTACCCTTGAACCACAATGTGACATGGAGATCTTCCGGTTCATGTGTTTGTTCAGGATGAGACAACAATGTTTTAGCAAACGACAGAACAGATGCACCAAAAGAGGTGGGGCTAGCATCTCGTAGTTTCAGAAAATAATAATAGTAGCAGTTTAGGGCGTAATTTGAGCCTAAAGTAAAGACCTGCAGCTGATGTTGTCGTTTTACTCGCAACAGTCCATTGTCCGACACTAGAGACAGTCCCAGTGCAGTTAGACCATCTCGTCCGAGAAGATTAACCGGACATTGGGGCATCATCAATACAGAGATGTAACATGACTTCCCTTCTGGGTCCCGAATCCACACGGGTTGGGACACAGGGACAGCACATGTCTTCCCATTGGCTGCTCTTACCCAAAATGTTTCATCACTGGGCTGTAACCCTACCGGCCATGAGCAACATGTTGTTTTACATGCGCCCGAATCGCATAGGAAAACAACATGCTTCCCATTCATCATTAAAGTCACTTCCGGTTTAGGTACATCACTCATCAGCAGCTCTTGAAGGTTTAGATCTGCCTCAGGGACTAAAGGTCCCGTTGATGTTGCTTGTCGGGCGGTTAGTCATTGCGGATTCTGTGTTCTTTGTGGGCAGTCCTTGGCGAAATGTCCTAATTTGCCGCAAACCCAACACTCATTTGACCTTCCAGCCCAGGGCTTTGGGGGAGCTGACTGGCCTTGGCCCTGCCAATTTCCTTGCCTGTCCTGCTTCCATTGCCTCTGTGGGTTTGATTGAAAACGTCCTCGGGGTGGGCCTCTAAAACGGCCCCCGCCCACGAGGTGGTCCGAATTTTCTGCCTTGAAAAAAGACTTGGCCTTCCTGCCATTCAGACTCATCAGAATAGAAGGTAGTCACCTGTTTCCTTTTTGGGGCTGCCTTTTTTGTTTTCAGATTTCTTTCTGCGTGTATGGCGTGGTCTACATACTCTTGTAACCCAGCTGTTGGGAGTGTTATCATGTGTTTGTCTACCCATGCTCGGATATCTGATCTGGAGTTGGCATGGAGTGCATTTTTCAATTGTTGTTCATACACGCTATCATTTTTCAGTGGTAGAAGACCACTGTGCACTTTAAAAACTTTTTCCATTTGATGTCGATAGTCTTCGAATGGTTCATCATCTTTCTGTTTTGTGCGATTTATTTCTGTGTAATTTGACTTCTGCTGGTATTTCTGCTTAATTCTCAGCAGTAGTGCGGCCAATCGATCTTCCAATTCCTGACTATCATGGGCTAATGGAGTGTGGTCTGCCTCTGCAGGATCCCAATCTCCTTTTACATCTGACTTGTTGAACTTCATCCCCTCTAAGATTGTAGGATTTAACCAAAGCGGTTATGTCAATAATGTACTGGGCTACATCTTCTCGTGGGGGAGTTACACCTTCCACAGCTGCCTTAACGTCTGCTTGTGTCCAAGTTCGGTACACAAGAATAGTTCTTGGTCCTGACGTATGTGGATTTGCCACATGAATCATTGGATAGACTCCTGATCCACCTGGTTCCTGATCAGCCGGTGGGGCTGATGGTCCAGGTTGATTTTCTTCATCTTTTAGTGTTTTGGATCGTGTTCTCATGACGTGTTGTGTAGGGTCTACATATGATGGGGGTTGTCCCTGCGGTAAATCTGGATAGAGTTTATTCTCCTTTATTTCAGCTTCTGGCTGACTGTGTTTTGTAGTATCCAATTTTACTACCATTTCTACTTTTGGAGCCGCAGGCCCTGTCTCATTATCTTCTTGTCTGTGAAACATCACGTTCCCCTGCTCCTTCTTATCATTTACTGTTTCTTTCTGTCTTTCCTTTGCTTCTCTAAGGCCCTTCTTTCGTTTCTCAACTTCTCTTTCCCATGCTACAATTTCACCTTGACCTTCTTTTTCTTTCTTTTTCTCACTTGTTCCACACTTTTTCTCAATACTGTTCTTTAGTTTAGTTAATGACTCTTTCTGCAGGCGTCCATCAAATCCATGATCTTTTATCCACTTATCTAAGTGTTTTGTTGAATTTGGATCAATTTTATTCATGTATATCCAATCTTTTGTTTTTAGATCGTCCCGGGACTTAGGTCTCTCATTTTTACTGTTAGATTTTCCCATTTTGTGTTTTCAGAACATTTTAGACCAGTGATGGTTTTGCCCCTACAGGGTCCTAATCCACTGGTGTTGTTACAATCACAGGGTAGTAATCAACTATTCTGAGAAGTGCGTTCCCTTTTGCCACCCCGGAGGGCACGGGAAGGCCTTGCCTTTGCTTCTTCTCAAAACTTACTACTTACTTTCCTGTGAGATTTTCATAGAGGGGAATCGAAGTGACTCCACACTCTCACTCAGTCACTTTTATTACACTCACACACAGTTATTTTATTTACACAAATACATAGAAACACTTTTAATAACCGTAAGCGTATTCTTAGGTCAGGGGAGCTCGCCCTCCCGTGGAATTTAACTAATGTCCTGCATTAGGGGACTCCACCATCCCTGCAAGGTTTAACTGCCTTTTCACTGTGCACTTATTTCACTGTTTAACCGTGACTTTCTGTCACTATTTCACTATTTCAACATTTCTATTTTACGCAGCCTACTGCCACCATTCACAACAACAATTTTATCAGAATCAAATTCTATACTCACACTCCATCGGTCTCTTTCCCTCTCGGTGATCCCGTCAACCTTTCAGATCCCAGCCAACGGATTGAGCCAGTCCCGTCAAAGGGTCTGAGTTACCTTGGCCAAGGATTTCTCTGGTGTCGATCACGCTCGCTGGATCCGTCAGGTCTGTTGGGATCCCGGACGAGCCCCCAGTCTTTGTCGGGTTTAGAATACTGTACCTTTGATAAGAGGAAGAGACAACCAGGCAATAAAACAAGTGAGAGATAGAATTCAATTTAAGCTCGCGAGGAATGCAGTCAGGCTGTACACCAAAGCTACACTAAAGTCTGGCCTGCGCTCCCACACTTTTTATTTAGGACTTCCCTACATACATGGGCGGTACAGCTCCTGAGGGGAAGAGTGATAGCGCGTGAGCTGTTGCCGCAGAACTGCTGATTGCACAATACATTCAGGATGTTCAGAACCTTTTTAATCTTGGGCTCGGTTAAGATGTGTTTAAGACATCTAACGATTAATCACACTTCTTCTGACAAAAGGACTGATGTATCACAATCACACTGTGGTTGGAACATTCAATTCTCTATTCTTTATCTTACTGCTCAGCTTCGGCTGCGTCCTGCTTGAGTCATCTTCACATGTCCTAAAAAGAGCTTAGCGTGCACACAGAGATACCACAACTTGCAGAAACACGTCATGTCACATATCTTAAGTAACCTTCACCCATCACATCAGTACAATACACTTTATCAGAGCAGAGAGAACTACATTCTACCAGAGCAGAGAACACAAAACATGCATGATAAAATAAAACAGTGTATCTACAGAATAACTCCAACAATAGTGGATTTGTTTTTTGGTGTGAGAAGAATTAGGAGCATCAATTAGCTCCTTCAAATTGTCATCCACCAGCAAAACAAATCCCGCTATGTTTCACTAAACGGTGCCCCCAGTAGTGTCAGCATGCACAGTGGGTGGGGCCTGCAATATCACATTTCATATACTGTAGCACAAAAATTGCACGCTAAAAAGAACTATTGCATGGTAAATGAAACACAATGGCAAATAGTATGACTAATCCATGTCACATGACATGCAACCCATCAATCAAATCAAGGATCCACTCAGCTGTTATATAAAATCAACTGTTACTCATGTTGAAAATGCATCTTTAAAATTAATTTTAAGATGGCATTACTGCTATAAGTTATGCAGTCACATTCTATGTACAACTGGTTGTTTTCAACACCATACATCAGCAAACATGTTAATTTAATTTAAGCCAAAAGGTAATGTTAGCCTAGCGCTACTGTGATGCGGTAAATACTAATCTATATAACATTTTATATCATGAACATGAAAAATGAATGGTAAAGAAAAGTTTTTTCTAATGTTTTAAAATATCAGTAAAATAATCAAAACATAATTGGGGTATTCAATGTCATACAACTGTTGTGATTTTTTTTTTTAAACAAAATGTAGTTGTCCCACACCATTGCTGTAATTTCCACCACAACACTGTAATGTCCCTAAACAGTTTGTATGAAAGATTGTTTGGGTAGTTTCTGTGTAGATAAACAGTGACATCAGAGCGCATGTATAGAGCGCCAAATCACAACAGTTGCCCCAAGGCGCTTTATATTGTAAGTCAATGGTGTGGTGGAAATTACATTTACAAGGCCAATAGTGCCCATAGTTAAAGAATCACCCTTATGGGGGATGAATGAGACTCTGACGAGGTGCCACAGGTTCATCATGAGCCTAAAGTATTTCTACACTTTAAAAGATGGCCAAGATTCTGCACAGACAAAGTATGTCTCTCACTCACTCACTCACTCACTCACACACACACACACACACACACACACACACACACACACACACACACACACACACACACACACACACACACACACACACACTGAGCAACATGAATGACGTCTGAATTTTGTACTGAATCACTTGAGTGTATCACTCATGAATACTTACAGTTGTTTTTAAAATATGGTGTCACTGGTTTAAAAAAATGTGAGTTAAAGCTCAAGATCCTTATAATAATGGATTATGGTCTGTAGGGGAATATAATGGACCAAGGTGTAAGTACGGACCGAGCATTAGCGAGGCTTGTGCGATGCGAAAAACACAAAGGCCTGATATTCCTGTACAGACCGAGCAAGCAGGATTAATAATTGTGTCAGGTCCATCCCTGTCCCATGTCCTCTTGTGTTTGGATCATTTGTTACTTTTTGCCCCCTGTCTGCTTCACACTTTCATCCTGTCTTTGGCTTCTCTGTAGTCACTGGAGTCTTATATTAGTTCATTCTGATTATTTCTTTTCTATGTAATCATACTTCTGCCACAGTATGTTCTGTTCTAGTTTAATCTTAGTCTTTTATTTTCTCGTTTTCTTTTTAGGTGTTTCATTTTCTTTCCTAGTTTACTGCCGAGTTCCATTCATGTTAACATTTGTTAGGTCATTGGTCTTGTCTTTCTGTTGGCATTTTTTGTTATTCACCGCTGGGGTTTTTGTAACTGATTTCTCTTGCTTCTGTTTGCTTTGCTTTGTTTTTGTCTCACTGCACTGTCTTGCACTCATCTTCGTCTCTTTGTTCCCCGCACCCATGCCTCCTTCTCTCTGATTGCCACCTCTGTTATTTAAGCCTCGTGTTCTGTGTTTCAGTGCCAATTCGTTGTCTTCTGTAAGCTTCGTTCCAGCCTTTTGTCTTAGGGCCGGGTCACATGGCACACAGAGACAGCTGAACAAAGGAAAAAAGTCACAAATCGTCAAAAGGTGGAAGAATGATCCTGCACTTTTCCCATCACTGAAAAGCCTGTGAGTCGAGTGCAAAAAAGGAATGAAACAAAACTGAAACTCACGTAAAAAAAAAAAAAAAAGCAAACGCTGACCTTGATGTCTTAAACAAAATCAAAACGAAACATTCACGATGATGTGACTAACAGCAGGGATAAGACAGAGCACAGCCGGCCTGTGCTCATTGTACAGCACCTGCAGGTGTGAGATCTGGTTGTCTTGACAACACGTGTGCACAAGCAGGCCAGCCACAAATGGCCTGAACATGCGTAAACAGTTAAAGTAGTTGTTAAAAGTTGTAGGGATGGGTATTGATAAGATTTTATTGATATCGAAGCCATTATCGATTCCCTTATCAATAGCTCTTGTGAATTTTCTGTGTACTAAAAGCCGGCATTACAGGTTTTATATGTCAACAACATTTTCAAAGGATTCAAATTCAAAGGATTCAAAGGAATTTTATTGTCATATGCACAGAAGAACATGTTCCCTGCACAATGAAATATGTCTACTGCATTTAACCCATCCTAATTGCCAGTAGGAGCAGAAGTCGCCATTAGGTGCCCGGGGACCAGCTCCAGATGTACATCCCTGCCTTGGATTTTATTGAGTCTTAAAGTAAATAAATATGAAATTGCTCACTGGATCCTTGATCTCTGGACTTAAACTCTACATGGTGGATCCTTGATCTCTGGACATAAATAGAAATAAACAAAATCTGTAGTTTTTGTCAAAAGCATTTCCTTTGACATTAATGACATGAATGTCACTCCATACCTCTGAGCAGAGCTCAGCTGTGCTGCACGTCAGCATCAATGTAATTCATAAAGAACAAAGGACATCTCCTTTTGGGAGGAAAACACGTTTTAGTCGATTGTAGTTTATTGTTTGTACTCCAACGTTTGGAAAGAGGTGTCATTTGATTTAAAACCATGATTTGCTTTGAAGTTATTAATAGCCAGATTCTAACTTGACTCAACAGAGTGTGTGGCAACGGAGCAGGACGATTCTTGTTTCTTGCCTGCAACAAGAAAAGAGTCTGTTAGTGACTTTAATCTGCACAAAAGTGACTCACGAATGCTGGTGACTGATGGAGTGAGACGTTTTTTTTTTCGGAAAAACACTGTGACTGATATGGAGGGCGCTTTGTCTACTTGTACTGATGACATCACTTCACTTCAAAATACAGTGGGCAAATTATCTTCCCAAATTGCGGCCCTTGAAAATAAGTGTGAGGATTTGGAGGCGAGGTCCCGCCGTAATAATATTAGGATTCTCGGGGTGGATGAGGACTTTAAGGACTCAATCAATGCTACTACAATCTCCAGGCTGCTGAAGCAGGCTTTCACACTGGACAAGGAACCCATGGTGGACCGGGCTCACCGCTCCTTACAGCCCAAACCGAGGGCCGGGGAGCGACCTTGCCCCATAATAGTTCGCCTTCACTATTATGCGGACTGTCGATATTTTGCAACACGCCAGGGTTCAGCAGCGGATCAAGGTTATGGGCATGGACATCTCTGTATTTCCGGATCTGACGTCACGGACGGCTCGGGCCCGGGCCGCCTTCAACAGTGTTCGACGTCAGCTTAGGGAGATTCTGAACATTCGTTTTGGTATGGTATATCCAGCGCGCCTGAGGATCACCAGCGAGGGCCACACGAAGGAATTCACTTCTCCTGCTGAGGCTGCAGTGTTTGTTGGAACTTTAAAAAAGTGAGGTAGATTTTTGGTCTTTGTTGTCCTGTGCATAAAGGTATGCATCTTTATGTTTTTGTTATTATTCCAGGGGCTCTCCCTTTTTTTTTTTTTTTTTTAACTAATGTTCATGTGTGTGACAATCTGAAGTCAGTCCCTTTTAATCTGTAAATTGTTGATATACATTGTTGCACTTTGTAGTGCTTTGGAGGCCCCTGGTTAAGTCATTGTCACTTTCTGATTTCCTTTTATAATTTTGTTATTGTTTGTTTATAATAATTGTCTGATTATAATATTGATACTATTTTGTTTTCGTATCTAACACAATGTCACATAGTGGTGTTAATAATGGTAGGATATTTTATACCCTACTGCTTTTAGTTTGTTTTTCTATTTATGCTGTTTGGCGGGAGCTTATGTTGCGTTTGAGCTGTAGTTGTAGGTTAGATGTTCACTTTTCAGTCCATAACCCTGAGTTTCTCTTTTTGGGTTTTGACTCCATTTGGAGTTGGCACTGGGTGCCCCTTCAGTTTGGGTTGGGGTAGTGGTAAATGCTACGGGGGTTTGTTGTTCGTTGGGTGGTTATGTGTGTGAGGGTGGGGGGTGGATGTTGGTGTGTGTGTGTGGGGGGGGGGGGTTTCTTCCTCTCTCTCCCTTTCTTTTTTCTCTCTTCCCCCTTTCTTCTACTTCCGACTGTGTCTGGGCAAATGGTCAAGTGGGTGCCCCAGTTTGGACAACAAATTTATGACGCTTGATTTTGCATGGCCAACTCCTCTGCCTTACCTGTGAGATTTATTAGTTGGAATATTAAGGGTCTGGGGGGCTCTATTAAGAGATCCCGAGTCTTCTCCCATTTGAAATGTCTCAAACCTGATATTGTTTTTTTTTGCAGGAGACCCACATGAGGACTAGGGATCAGGTTAGACTGAAGTGCCCCTGGATCTCTGTGTTCCACTCGAGTTTTAACTCTAAAGCCAGAGGGGTTGCTATTTTGGTTAGTAAATCACTTCAATGTACAGTATCTAAGGTCTCTTCTGATAGTGATGGCAGGTTCCTGATTGTTTCTGGTACCTTGTTTCATGTTCCTGTCCTATTGGTTAATGTATATGCGCCGAATTTTGATAACCCTCACTTTATGAATAAGCTGTTTGAAAGCCTCCCATCCCTGAATACTCATTTTTTAATTCTTGCTGGGGACATGAATTGTGTAATTGATCCTGGACTTGATGTTGTGTGGGCCGCCAGAAGAGGAGGTACTGCTGGCCCACCACCAGAGGGCGCCCTGCCTGAAGTGCGGGCTTCAGGCACGAGAGGGCGCTGCCGCCACAGACACAGCCGGGGGTGACAGCTGTCACTCATTATCTCTTGACAGCTGTCACCCATCTACACTACATCATTTCACTCCATAAAGACCGGACGTCATCTCCACCTCGTGGCCGAGATATCGTACTTCTATGGAGGTAACCTTCTCAGGCTGCATATTCTGATAAGTGATTTCAATAGCTACATTGTTGCAGCTGTCTCCCCAGAGGACCGGCGTGGGCCGCGACTGTTTCGCTCTGCTTTCCACCAGATAAGTGGTTACACAGATGCTGCATGAGTGTGTGTTAGAGGTGGAGGTGGAATTCCCACCATTGTTGTTACGGGGTGTACACACACCCACACTTGACTGTCTTTGCTCTTCGCCAGCAGTACCAGATCCGACAGTCGGGGACGGTGATCACCTGGGAATTCGGGACTTGGCGGCTCCAGTATTCACCAGGTTCGGTGGCGGCGGAAATCGTGTGGTTCCGGCTCTTCTCAGGACAGACGTCTTCTATCCTCGAGCCTGCCCACACATCACCTTTGTGGATTGACTGTTATCAGATTCTGAGATTGTCTGTATATTCGTTGTGCACCTTCACAACATTAAATTGTTACTTTTTGGCTCATCTATTGACCGTTCATTTGCGCCCCCTGTTGTGGGTCCGTGTCACTACACTTTCCCCAACAGGATATCTCGGCCAACGCCATGGATCCCGAGGGGCGTCAACCATCTGTTGGACAGCCAATGGAAAAGCAGGGTGCGCAGGTGTCGGCTGGAGGCGTGATTGGTGAGTTGCAGCACATCCTCACCGCCTTTACCGCTCGGCTGGACCTGATGACCGAGCAACACATCATCCTTAATCGCAGGATGGAGGCTCTCACCACGCAGGTGGAAGCGCGCGCTCAGGGCGCTGCTGCAGCTCCTCCTCCTGCCGACCCGGTGCCGAATACAGACATTCCACTGGTCATTCAACGACCCCCCCCACCATCCCCTGAAGCAAACATAAGCCCCCCAGAGCTGTACAGAGGTTGTGTGGAGACGTGCGCGGACTTTCTTATGCAGTGTTCGCTCGTCTTTGCACAACGTCCCGTGATGTACGCATCTGACGCCAGCAAGGTGGCTTATGTGATTAATTTGCTTCGAGGCAAGGCACGCGCTTGGGCTACAGCGCTTTGGGAACAGAGTTCACGGCTCCTCGCCTCTTATACTGGGTTTGTGAGGGAGCTCAGAACTGTTTTTGATCACCCTAACAGAGGCGAAACCGCGTCTACCGTGCTGCTGTCAATGAGACAGGGGCGCCGCAGCGCAGCCGAATATGCAGTCGACTTCCGCATCACGGCTGCGAGATCCGGCTGGAATATGACTGCGCTCCGTGCCGCCTTCATAAACGGACTGTCGTTGGTCCTGAAGGAGCACCTGGTGGCTAAGGAGGAACTGCGGGATTTGGCTGAGCTTATCGATTTGGTTATACGATTGGACAATCGGTTAGAAGAACGCCGACGGGAGCGAGGCGAAGGGCGTGGTCAGGCACAAGCCGTCCCTCTTCCTCCCGGGTCTGAAAGAGAGCCGTCTTCCCCACGCTCCACAGCCACAGTGCTCCGTGTGGCTACAGCTCCCCCTGCTGACGGTGCTAGGGACACGAGCAGGGCCACATTCAGACAGAGGAGGCTGGTCCGCGGGGAGTGTTTTGTCTGCGGCTCGAGTGAGCATCAGCAGAGAGACTGCCTCAAATGGTCAAAACACAAACGCCCGCCCTTAGAGACTGGGCTGAGGGGGGGTCATAACATTCACGTGGGTCATACACATCTGTCAACACGACTCCCAGTTAAAATCCTGAGTGGGGATTTAACCCTTCAAGCCCCAGCACTGGTGGACACGGGGTCAGATGGGAATCTGCTGGATAGCAGATGGGCCAGGGAGGTAGGGCTCCCTCTGGTGGCGCTTTCTTCGCCAGTGAGGGTGCGAGCACTAGATGGCACTCTTCTCCCTTTTATCACACACAAGACACTACCTGTAACCCTGGTAGTGTCTGGGAATCACCGGGAGGAGATTGAGTTTTTTGTAACTCCTTCTACCTCCCGCGTGGTTTTGGGCTTCCCATGGATGATTAAACACAATCCCCGGATTGATTGGCCATCTGGGGTTGTGACTCAGTGGAGTGAAACCTGCCACCGGAAGTGTTTAGGATCCTCGGTTCCTCCCGGTATAAACGCTAATGAGGAGGTTAAAGTCCCTCCCAATCTGACGGCGGTGCCGGTTGAGTACCACGACCTTGCTGACATCTTCAGCAAGGATCTGGCGCTCACCCTTCCCCCGCACCGTCCGTACGATTGTGCCATTGATTTGGTCCCGGGCGCTGAGTACCCGTCCAGCAGGGTGTACAACCTCTCACGTCCTGAGCGCGAATCAATGGAGACCTACATCCGGGACTCATTAGCTGCCGGGCTGATCCGGAATTCCACCTCCCCGATGGGTGCAGGTTTCTTTTTTGTGGGCAAGAAAGATGGCGGACTCCGTCCATGCATTGATTACAGGGGGCTGAACGACATAACGGTTCGTAATCGATACCCTTTACCCCTGTTGGATTCAGTGTTCACGCCCCTGCATGGAGCCCAAATTTTCACCAAACTGGACCTTAGGAATGCGTATCACCTGGTTCGGATCCGGAAGGGAGACGAATGGAAGACGGCATTTAACACCCCATTAGGTCATTTTGAGTACCTGGTCATGCCGTTCGGCCTCACTAACGCCCCCGCGACATTCCAAGCTTTGGTAAACGACGTCTTGCGGGACTTCCTGCACCAATTCGTCTTCGTATATCTGGGTGACATACTCATCTTTTCCCCGGACCCTGAGACTCATGTCCAGCATGTACGTCAGGTCCTGCAGCGGCTGTTGGAGAACCGGCTGTTTGTGAAGGGCAAGAAGTGTGAGTTTCACCACACCTCTTTGTCCTTCCTGGGGTTCATCATCTCCTCCAACTCCGTCGCCCCTGATCCGGCCAAGGTTGCGGCAGTGAGAGATTGGCCCCAACCAACAAGCCGTAGGAAGCTGCAACAGTTCCTCGGCTTTGCAAATTTCTACAGGAGGTTCATTAAGGGCTACAGTCAGGTAGTTAGCCCCCTGACAGCCCTGACCTCTCCAAAAGTCCCCTTCACCTAGTCGGATCGGTGCGAAGCCGCGTTCAAAGAGTTGAAACGCCGGTTCTCGTCTGCACCAGTTCTGGTGCAGCCAGACCCTAGCTGCCAGTTTGTGGTTGAAGTGGACGCCTCTGACTCAGGGATAGGAGCCGTGCTATCCCAGAGCGGAGAGACCGATAAGGTTCTTCACCCGTGTGCCTACTTTTCTCGCAGGTTGACCCCAGCTGAACGGAACTATGACGTCGGCAATCGAGAACTCCTTGCGGTGAAAGAGGCTCTTGAGGAGTGGAGACACCTGTTGGAGGGAGCGTCTGTGCCTTTCACGGTTTTCACTGACCATTGGAACCTGGAGTATATCAGGACCACCAAGCGGCTGAACCCCAGGCAAGCCCGCTGGTCACTGTTCTTCGGGCGTTTTGACTTCCGAATCACCTACCGCCCCAGGACCAAGAACCAGAGATCGGATGCATTGTCCCGGGTGCATGAAGACGAAGTCAAGACTGAGCTGTCGGATCCACCAGAGCCCATTATTCCGGAGTCCACTATCGTGGCCACCCTCACCTGGGACGTGGAGAAGACCGTCCGGGAGGCCCTGGCACGGAGCCCGGACCCCGGAACAGGGCCGAAGAACAGACTCTACATCCCACCGGAGGCAAGAGCTGCTGTCTTGGATTTCTGTCATGGTTCTAAGCTCTCCTGTCATCCGGGGGTGTGAAGGACCGTGGCAGTGGTCCGGCAGCACTTCTGGTGGGCGTCCTGCCGCAGTGAAGCTCCAACTCCCGGCTTCACTGCGGATCCACCTGGTCTTTCATGTGTCACGGATCAAACCACACCACACCTCACCCCTCTGTGCTCCCGGACCGGCGCCGCCTCCTGCCCGGATCATCGACGGGGAGCCGTCTTGGACGGTGCGCCGGCTCCTGGACGTCCGTCGGATGGGCCGGGGGTTCCAGTATTTGGTGGACTGGGAGGGGTATGGACCCGAAGAACGCTCCTGGGTGAAGAGGAGCTTCATCCTGGATCCGGCCCTCCTGGCCGATTTCTACCGCCGTCACCCGGACAAGCCTGGTCGGGCACCAGGAGGCGCCCGTTGGGGGGGGGGGGGGGGGGGTCCTGTTGTGTGGGCCGCCAGAAGAGGAGGTACTGCTGGCCCACCACCAGAGGGCGCCCTGCCTGAAGTGCAGGCTTCAGGCACGAGAGGGCGCTGCCGCCACAGACACAGCCGGGGGTGACAGCTGTCACTCATTATTTCTTGACAGCTGTCACCCATCTACACTACATCATTTCACTCCATAAAGACCGGACGTCATCTCCACCTCGTGGCCAAGATATCGTACTTCTATGATAAGTGATTTCAATAGCTACATTGTTGCAGCTGTCTCCCCAGAGGACCGGCGTGGGCCGCGACTGTTTCGCTCTGCTTTCCGCCAGATAAGTGGTTACACAGACGCTGCATGAGTGTGTGTTAGAGGTGGAGGTGGAATTCCCACCATTGTTGTTACGGGGTGTACACACACCCACACTTGACTGTCTTTGCTCTTCGCCAGCAGTACCAGATCCGACAGTCGGGGACGGTGATCACCTGGGAATTCGGGACTTGGCGGCTCCAGTATTCACCAGGTTCGGTGGCGGCGGAAATCGTGTGGTTCCGGCTCTTCTCAGGACAGACGTCTTCTATCCTCGAGCCTGCCCACACGTTACCTTTGTGGATTGACTGTTATCAGATTCTGAGATTGTCTGTATATTCGTTGTGCACCTTCACAACATTAAATTGTTACTTTTTGGCTCATCTATTGACCGTTCATTTGCGCCCCCTGTTGTGGGTCTGTGTCACTACACTTTCCCCAACACTTGACCATTCTAGATCAGGCTCTACTCAGTCTCTCATGTCCAAAGCCCTTTGCAATTTCTTGTCTAACAATAGTTATGTTGACCCCTGGATGTTTTACAACCCAAATGCTAGGCAATATCTTTTTACTCTCGAGTACATCAGTCATTTTCCCGCATCGATTATTTTTTTTATTGATACTAAATTGATTTCCAAGGTGACAAGTGTTTCGTATCATCCTATTGCTGTTTCAGATCATGCACCGGTGTCTTTGGACATTCTGCTTTTGCCTGGACCTCGCTATCCGACCCAATGGAGGTTTAATTCAGCACTTTTATCAGATGTAAAATTTCAGACTTTTATTACAGCTTCGATAGATGATTTCATTGCCCTCAATCAGCCTGATACTGACCCAATTTCCAGCTGATTTCGTTGGGAGTCCTTGAAAGCTTATCTACGCGGTCAGATCATCTCTTATTCTGCTCATTTAAAAAAGGCTAGAATGTCTAAAATTGAGAAGCTCACCACTGACCTGGCTGACATAGATCGCCAGCTTGCGGTGACCCCGTCTGACGATCTTGCTAAAAACAGAGTATCCTTGCAGACTGAGTTTGATCTCCTTACAACTGGTGATGCTGAACACCTTCTATTACATTCTCGATCCAGATACTATGAGTATGGTGACAAAGCAGGCAGACTGCTCGCACATCAGCTGCGTCGGCAAGCTTCTTCACGCCTGATTCCTCGTGTCAAAGATGACTTTGGTGTTTTGCAGTACCAACCATTAGCCGTTAATTCAGTTTTCTCATCATTTTATTCCTCTTTCTACAGATCAGAACTATCACCAGACATGTCTCAGATGCATAACTTCTTGAATAATCTTGAATTTCCGGTCTCCCGGGGGACTGTGTTGGATGAATTGGATCTTCCACTCACTAGTAAAGAACTTAGTCTAGCCCTACAAAATATGCAAAACAACAAGGCGCCGGGCCCGGACGGATTTACAGTGGAATTCTATAGGGCCTTTCACACTAAACTTATTCCATTGCTGCACTCAGTCTATGTTGAATCTTTGGCGAATGGGTCTCTTCCCTCTACTCTGAGGCGAGCCTCCATCAGTGTGCTCCTAAAGAAGGACAAGGATCCAGACCTCTGTACTTCGTACAGGCCCCTCTCACTAATGAACGTGGATACTAAGATTCTAGCAAAAGCTCTTGCTCTTCATTTAGAGAAGGTACTTCCAAATTTGCAAATTTGGATTTGGTAATGGGTTTATATCATGGATACGCCTTCTTTACACTTCACCATGTGCCAGCATCTCCACCAATGGTGTTCACTCCGACTATTTTCCTCTGAATAGGGGCTGTAGACAAGGTTGCCCTTTGTCCCCGCTTCTGTTCGCACTCGCAATCGAGCCTCTGTCCATCTACTTAAGGACCTCTAGTGCTTTTAATGGTATTACTCGCCTGCGCACTGAATTTAAACTGTCACTATATGCTGACGACCTGCTATTGTATGTGTCGGACCCGGTTTACACCGTCCCGGCTATTCTCTCGTTCTTTCAGTGGTTTGGGTCTTTTCCGGGTACAAGGTTAATGTCGCCAAGAGTGAATGCTTCCCGGTCAATGATCTAGTGCTACAGCTTTCACAGTCTGATATTCCTTTTAAGCTGAGCTCTGCTGGGTTCAAATATTTGGGGGTGGTGGTAACTAGAAACTGGAAATCTCTTCAATCTGCTAATTTCTCCCCCCTGTTGTCTGAACTTAAAGCAGATTTTCAGAGATGGGGCTCCCTTCCTCTCACTCTGATTGGGAGGATTAATATTATTAAGATGACCATCTTGCCTAAGTTTTTGTTTCTGTTTCAGTGTCTGCCATTATTCTTACCCAAGGTATTTTTAAAACTGTTAAACAGGCTATTTCGGATTTTTTATGGAAAGGTAAAGTCCCCAGGATTCGTCGGACCGTACTTGAGAGATGTAAATTTGATGGGGGCCTCTCTTAAAAATTGTAAAATTGTATTTTGGTCGAACTCAATGATGGTCCCCTGGTGTCGCTTAGAAGCACAATCATGTGCTCGATCCTCGCTGCCCGCACTTCTGACCAGCCTGCTACCCATCAACCCCCTGGCTTTACTACTAACCCGGTGGTTTGCTCTACCCTCAAAATATGGTCCCAGTTCAGAAAGCAGTTTAAATTAGGATTACCCTCATCTTTAGCTCCATTATTGAAAAATCATCTGTTCAAACCTGCGTTTACTGATGCTACTTTTACCCAGTGGTACGATAAGGGCATTAAGTGTTAAGGATCTTTACAAAGATGGTGTTTTTTGTACTTTCACATCCCTTACTGTGGAATATTCCATTCTATCCTCACACTTATTTAGATATTTCCAACTAAGGAACTGTGCTAAATCCCTGTTTCCTTCATTCCCTCTTTTTCCTCCCACGCAGATTTGTGACGACTTTCTCGATTTGAAGCCCTCCCAGAAATCCCTAATTTCCAAGATTTATAATACTATTTTATCTTATGAGGCACCCACTACCGTGAGTACTAAGGAGGCCTGGGAGCATGAGCTGGGATTGATCTTTGATGTAGCTTGGTGGGATTCAGTACTGCATAGAATTCATAAGGCTTCCATATGTGCCCAGCTGACCCTTATTCAGTACAAAATTCTCTTTAGATGCCATTACTCCAAGGCCAGGTTGTCGAGGATATTCCCAGACGTGGCGGACACATGTGACAGGTGTGGAGGCTCGCCGTGTCACCTGACACATGTTTTTCTCTTGCCCGTCTCTGACACGTTTCTGGCAAACCTATTTTGATACACTTTCAAGGGTTTTCTCTAAATCCGTTGGGGTTTCTCCACATCTGGCAATTTTTGATCTTCCTGATAACTATCGTCAATACTCAGCTGACCAGTTGGAGGTTTTGGCTTTTACATCATTAATAGCCAGACGCCATCTGTTGTTACATTGGAAAGCCACTCAGTCCCCTTCTCCCACACTGTGGATTAATGATGTTATGTCTTTCCTGAAAGTGGAGAAAATCCGCTATTCCAGATGTGGGTGTCCGAACAAATTCATTATGAAATGGCAATGCTTTTTGGATTTCTTTTCTGACCCATCTTGAGATTTGCCCTTTTTTTTCTTCTTCTTCTGTAGTTTTCCTGTAGTTATTTTAGGTTTTGTATGTGGGTGGGTTTTGTTATATGTAAAAAAACAAAACAAAAAACATAAACATGTTGAGAACACAATTTTTGTAACTGGAAGTTGTATTCTGTAATTTTTGTGACGTTTTCTAATAAATATATTAAAACAAAAAAGTGACTCACGAATAACACTTTTAAATGGCTTTGAGAAGGGTTAAGAAGCGGACTTTCTTACTTTTTTTCATTTCTGAAAAGCAGCGAAGCAATGAACCAACAAAGCAGTGGGTCGGAGCACTGCTTCGTTGGTTCAAACTTCAAGAACAACCACTGCAGAAGCGGTTGATTACAGACCCGCTGCAGGGTTTGCAATCAACATACAGAAGCGGCACGAAGCTCATATTATTTTTTGTTATTTATCTGTACAGATATCGTCAGTGTTCATGCAACACGCCAGCTACAGGGAGGAAGCTGGACGACGGTTAAATGTCTTCGAAAGCAACACAAGTCAAGACTTCTTGTTTTGTTTTGGCTTCTGTGTCCTTAGTGCCATGTGACCGGAGGTTTAGTCCTGATTGTCTTGCCGTTTTTTTTTAACCTTGTTTTGTTTTCTGGATCACATCTCTATCTCAGCCTGTCGTTCTCTGCATTACCGTGTTTGACCTCAGCTTAATTTTTGATCACGCCTCTGCCAAATGCCTGCCTGATACCTCTGCCACCCCATGTACTGAACCACTGCCTGCTTGTTTGAGAAAGCCTCTTGACTGATCCTATGTCTCCGTGTGTGAGTCTGCATTTGAGACATCACACTCTCTGAGCCATGCCGTAGCATGACAGATTTGTTTATTATATGGCTACTATATTTCTGTGTAGGCTCTCAGTTGTCCAGGTGGTTGTAATCTACTGTACTCACTGCAGTAGAGTCAGCCATTAAACATAACAGTTTGTCAGAAGCTGGGGACCTCCGACTAAGAGTCACAGCAGTGCTGAACAGTGCTAAGCCTCCTCCGTCCAACATCACAAGAGAAGAACGGAAAGCTCTGTCAGCACTGCAAAAGGACCAAAGCATCCTTATCCTGCCAGCGGATAAAGGCAGATGCACGGTGGTCCTGAACACATCGGACTACGAAGCCAAGAGCAACAACTTGCTCAGTGACTCCAATACATACGAACGTCTGAAGAGAGACCCCACGAGCGGCTATAAGAAGAAAATCATTAGCTACCTCCAAAACCTGGAGAAAGAGGGACTCATCGACAGGCAGACATACTACAGACTGTACCCTGGGGACGCCACTCCGTGCATCTATGGACTGCCCAAAATCCACAAACAGGACGTGCCACTCAGGCCTATTGTATGTAGCACAGATTCCATCACGTACAATTTGGCCAAGCACCTCAAGTGGATTTTGGCTCCTCTACTGGGTAACTCAGACCACCATGTGGAGAACACACAAGATTTTGTGAACAAGATCAAGGACCTGCAGCTGGAGGCAGATGAAACAATCGTGTCATTTGATGTGACTTCGTTGTTCACCTGCATCCCCACCGCTGAGGCCGTCTCAGCTGTGAGGCAGAGACTGCTGGAGGATGTGTCTCTACTTGAAAGGACCAAACTCACACCAGACCACATCTGCCAACTCTTGGAGATCTGTCTCAACACCACGTATTTCATGTTTAGGGGGAATTACTACAGGCAGATTCATGGTTGTGCGATGGGGTCTCCGGTATCCCCCATTGTGGCCAATCTGTACATGGAGCGAGTGGAGAAGACAGCCTTGACGTCTTTCACGGGCATCTCTCCCAGTCACTGGTTCAGATATGTTGATGACACATGGGTTAAAATCAAGCAACAGGAAGTTGAGGACTTTACAGAACACATCAACTCGATGGACGCCAATATCAAGTTCACACGTGAGGATGCCAGAAACGACCATTTAGCCTTCTTGGACTGTGATGTTCCGATTGGAGAGAACAGGCAGCTCCAGACAGGGTTTACAGAAAACCAACTCACACTGACCAATATCTGCTCTTTGGCTCAAACCACCCCCTTGAACACAAGCTTGGGGTGATCAGGACGCTTCAACACAGAGCCCTACAGGTGCCCACAACTGCAGAGGGAAGGGCTAAAGAACAACAACATGTCCAGAAAGCCCTCACAGTATGTGGGTACCCACAATGGTCCCTGGACAAAGTGCAGAAGTCCCAGAGAACAAAGAGACCAGATAGACAGGAGACGGAGACAAGAAGAAGAGTGTCTCTCCCTTATTTAGCAGGAGCAGGGGAAAAACTACAGAGGATCTTCAGACAGCACAAAATCCCAGTTTACTTTAAACCGGTTAACACCTTGAGACAGAAATTAGTTCACCCTAAGGACATGATCCCTAGTTACAAACAGAGCAATGTAGTGTATTCTATCAGATGTCAGGAAAACTGTAACGAACACTACATAGGTGAGACTAAGCAACCTTTACACAAAAGGCTATACCAGCACCGCAGAGAGGGCGCCAGTGGACCTCAGTCTGCAGTTCATCTCCACCTAAAGACACTAACCACACGTTTGAGGACAAGGAAGTTAAAATATTAGCCAGAGAGAAGAAATGGTTTGAGAGAGGGGTCAAGGAGGCATTCTTTGTGAAATGTTTGAAACCCAGCCTTAACCGGGGAGAGGGTCTGAGACACGCTTTATCCCCTGTTTACAATGGGGTACTCAGATCAAAGGAGTTTCAGTCTTTTGTTCATGGTAATGAGTCATTCATGTCATCAGGAGAGTCATCAAGGGAGCAATCAGGAAAGGCATCCATTCCATCATTAGGAGGGACAGCTGCCCTGTCATTAGGAGAGTGCTAACTAGAGCACAATAGTTGCTAATTAGAGCTATTGTTTAGTCACTAGCCTATAGCAGTCTGCCTCTCAGTAGGAGGGGTCTGGTTAGGTTTAAAACTCCAGCTTTTGTTGGCTTCTGTTTATTCGTCTCTACAAGAGTCAGACAGAAGTCAGACTTCCAGAGCAAGAATTTTAGCTGAGGAAGCTTCTGCGATTTGAAGCGAAACGTCCTCGCGTCAAGCAACCCAGTCCAGTCGAAGATTCAAGCTTCTCTACTATGGCTACTGTATGTATGTATGTATGTATGTATATGTATATAAGCACGCAAACTTACAGTGTCGCCCAAATATGAAAGCTGCTGAGGGCTTGTAGTCAGACTTGATCGCTTCACCTCTGTGAAGAACTTGCTAACACATGGTCTGGTCGTTAGTAGAGGTGGGCGGATCGATCCTAATATCGATACCAATGCTGGTATTGATATTGAATGATCCTCGTGTAAAAAGGTCAATACTCAAGCTTTTTTTTCTCTCCCGCACGCACTGACTGCTGCGCATGCAGATTCATCAAAGTCTACTCTCTGTCTGTAAGAGCTGCGCTGTGTCACACAACAGAGCCGCGCACCCTTGTATTGTGGTTTGTCAGCCCTCTACCTCAGGAGATTTTAAGTTGTTGAGTGATATTTTTTAAACAAAAATGTTGATTATGATAATAAAGTATTTTGTTGTCATGTACAATGTTTGGCAAAATTCTATCCTAGGTCTTTTGGATCCTTTGGATCTATGAAGCTTAAATATGAAAAAGTATCTATCGGTGATATTGGGCCTGTATTTACTTGGTATCGGATCAATACCAAAATTCCCGGTATCGCCCACCTCTAGTCGTTTGTGTCAGGCAGTGAGGATTTATGAGAAGTTAACAAAATAGATTAATTTAGTTTAAAAATTTAAATTAAAGATTAGATTAATTTAGATTTAAAAAGATTTCTGAGAAGTTAACAAAATAGTCGATTTGTGATAAGTAGCTGATTCTGAAAAACTTGTCTTCAAGATACATGTGTTCTAACACATTAATAGTCAATGAAATGTTTACAAACTCTACATACACTCAACAAAAATATAAACGCAACACTTTTGGTTTTGCTCCCATTTTGTATGAGATGAACTCAAAGATCTAAAACTTTTTCCACATACACAATATCACCATTTCCCTCAAATATTGTTCACAAACCAGTCTAAATCTGTGATAGTGAGCACTTCTCCTTTGCTGAGATAATCCATCCCACCTCACAGGTGTGCCATATCAAGATGCTGATTAGACACCATGATTAGTGCACAGGTGTGCCTTAGACTGCCCACAATAAAAGGCCACTCTGAAAGGTGCAGTTTTATCACACAGCACAATGCCACAGATGTCGCAAGATTTGAGGGAGCGTGCAATTGGCATGCTGACAGCAGGAATGTCAACCAGAGCTGTTGCTCGTGTATTGAATGTTCATTTCTCTACCATAAGCCGTCTCCAAAGGCGTTTCAGAGAATTTGGCAGTACATCCAACCAGCCTCACAACCGCAGACCACATGTAACCACACCAGCCCAGGACCTCCACATCCAGCATGTTCACCTCCAAGATCATCTGAGACCAGCCACTCGGACAGCTGCTGAAACAATCGGTTTGCATAACCAAAGAATTTCTGCACAAACTGTCAGAAACCGTCTCAGGGAAGCTCATCTGCATGCTCGTCGTCCTCATCGGGGTCTCGACCTGACTCCAGTTTGTCGTCGTAACCGACTTGAGTGGGCAAATGCTCACATTCGCTGGCGTTTGGAATGTTGGAGAGGTGTTCTCTTCACGGATGAGTCCCGGTTCACACTGTTCAGGGCAGATGGCAGACAGCGTGTGTGGCGTCGTGTGGGTGAGCGGTTTTCTGATGTCAATGTTGTGGATCGAGTGGCCCATGGTGGCGGTGGGGTTATGGTATGGGCAGGCGTCTGTTATGGACGAAGAACACAGGTGCATTTTATTGATGGCATTTTGAATGCACAGAGATACCGTGGCGAGATCCTGAGGCCCATTGTTGTGCCACATCCAAGAACATCACCTCATGTTGCAGCAGGATAATGCACGGCCCCATGTTGCAAGGATCTGTACACAATTCTTGGAAGCTGAAAATGTCCCAGTTCTTGCATGGCCGGCATACTCACCGGACATGTCACCTATTGAGCATGTTTGGGATGCTCTGGACCGGCGTATACGACAGCGTGTACCAGTTCCTGCCAATATCCAGCAACTTCGCACAGCCATTGAAGAGGAGTGGACCAGCATTCCACAGGCCACAATTGACAACCTGATCAACTCTGTGCGAAGGAGATGTGTTGCACTGCATGAGGCTAATGGTGGTCACACCAGATACTGACTGGTATCCCCCCCAATAAAACAAAACTGCACCTTTCAGAGTGGCCTTTTATTGTGGACAGTCTAAGGCACACCTGTGCTCTAATCATGGTGTCTAATCAGCATCTTGATATGGCACACCTGTGAGGTGGGATGGATTATCTCAGCAAAGGAGAAGTGCTCACTATCACAGATTTAGACTGGTTTGTGAACAATATTTGAGGGAAATGGTGATATTGTGTATGTGGAAAAAGTTTTAGATCTTTGAGTTCATCTCATACAAAATGGGAGCAAAACCAAAAGTGTTGCGTTTATATTTTTGTTGAGTGTATGTGACCATTTAATTTTTTAACATTTTAAGGGAAGCTGAGCTGCCCTTGCAGTATTAAAGAAATTCTTTTCTGAAAATAACCAGTCATTTCATCCTCCCGGTCGATAGGGGGCGATGATACCCCTTTATTCTGTCTTCTCGTTCTGGTTTTGTGAAGAAGCCAACATGGCGGCTCGGAACTTTCTTTACCCTTTGCAAAAAGTCACCACACGAGGAGCGGCTGTGTTTTTCTGTCGCTTTTTAGCTTCCTCTGCTACCAAACCGCTGCGACTTTATAAGGTAACGTTACATACTAACCTCCTGACTGTTAACTATCTGTTTGACCCAGAGCCACGTTAATCTTGGTTTGGTCTTCAGGGTGACTCCACACAGATTCAGACATCAGCGAAACTTTGTGTTACTAACCACGATAATGACTGTTTATAACCCAAGGTTATAACTGTTTTTCATTCAGTAATATGTATATGTCGCGGACATGAATGAGCGAAGCTCTTCAGCATCTCACTGTCATTTAGATCTTGGAATGGGTCACCGAGCGCCCTCTGGTGGCCATTTTTGACCGATGAAAACTGCCGAGCAAATAGATGTAATTTGGTCACTTTTCAAAGGGGTCAGACTCGTCAATAAAGTCAATTTAACGTACAATGGTTCATTTCAGGTTAGCTTGGTGTATAAATCTCGTCGTTCCAGGCAGTGATAGCTGTTAGCTGTCTATTAGACGCAAGCTAGATACAAAACCAGCTGATTTCATTTGACAGTCAATGCAGCCCAAGCTTGTTTTCATCGGGCAACCAGTCGCAGAGGTACGAATTCTCGCCTTCCGATTGGCCACTTCGCCGGAAGTGAAGTGGCTCCGCAGCAAGCCATAGATAAGATTTTATCAACATCGATGCCATTATCGATTCCGCGTATTGATCCAGTTCCTTATTGATTCTCTTATCAATACCTTTTGTGAATTTTCTGTGTACTAAAAGTAGGCTTTACAGGTTTTCTATGTCAACAGCATAAAGTAAATAAATAATGAGATTGTTCACTGGATCCTTGATCCCTGGACTTCTGTACATGGTGGATTCTAGATCTCTGGGCATAAACAGAAATAAACAAAATCTGTAGTTTTTGTCAAAAGCATTTTCTTTCAGACATTATTGGCATGAATGTCTTTCCATACTTCTGAGCTGAGCTCTTGCGGCCGGCTGCACTGCACGTCAACATCAATGTAATTCATGGAGCGGAAGACGTCTCATTTTGGGAGGGAAAAAAAAAACTGTTTTGGTCTGTTGTAGTTTGTTGTCTGTATTACGTTTGAAAAGAAGTGTCATTTGATTTAAAATGGCAGTTCACTTTGAAGTTATTCAGTCCCACCGGACTCTTTATCTTTCTAGTTTTACTCGGCAGAGAGCCGCACAGTGTTTAGAGCTGTGCGAACTTAACGGAGGACGATTCTCGTTTCTTGCCAGCAATGAGACAAGAGTCCGTTAGTGACTTTAATCCACAAAAAGGTGACTCACGATTGACTTCTTTAAATGGCTTTGAGAGGAGTTAATGAAGAAATTGCCGACTTGCCAGTTCTAAAAAGCAACAAAGCAGAGAACCAACAAAGCAGCGTTCAGACCCGCTGCTTTGTTGCTTCAAGCTTAAGGCAGAGCCGCTGAGAAATGATCATTTTCCAGATAAGCACCCTCAAAAACAACGGCCACTCTGGTAGTAGTAGTAGTAGTAGTAGTAGTAGTAGTAGTCGTTACGTGTTCCTGATGTAGCACAGAACAAGCCAGACTTTGTGGTTGTCCACATGCGCCAAGTTGTCACATTGGAGTTCCAGTTCCAGTAGGTGGTTCTGGCTTGTCAGCATGTCCCTCTTGGGTTCAGTGTTTAGAGGGACCTATAAAGGCTTTCTTTCTCTTGTCAGTCCAGCTTGCAGAGATTACCAGGCTCCTCCCCCTTTATATCCTCAAGTCACTTATTCTGCACAGCGGCACCGGTGAAGGATAAGGATCCTGGGAGCCGATACAAGGATGCCCCCTGGGATTACTTGGAGAGTGAAGGTATTACATGGTTAAGTACGTCTGATACTGAGTATTTTGTCTTATCTGTAGCAATGAAACCTTTTCCTACCACAGAGTACATCAGTAGGTATGGAACCAATCCAGCGTGGACCGGTTACAGGAGGAACCACAAAGGTGGCATACCCCCACAGAAGACCCGCAAGACTTGCATTGTAAAGACCTGCATTTTTATTATTATTTATTTATTTTTGCTTGTTTTTATGTGCTGAAGAAACCTGAGATACATCTTTCACCTGCTGCTGAAGTCATCACAAACACTTTCACTTGTTCCTACAGCGAGGAGAGAAGATTTGTGGAAACCCTTGTCCAGTTTGCCGGGATCCAAACATTATCATCCACCATCAGGTTGGTTCAAGTCTCAGCACATTTCCTGAATGTGCTGCACATCATATGGACATAGTGTGGACAGCTCTATAATAGGGCTGAAATGATTCCTTGAGTAAATGCTTTGAAGCAAAATTCTCTGCCTCGAGGCTTCGTTCAATTCACTACTACGTGCGCGATACATGCACAGCACACTCACATCTGCTTTTGATGTCGTAAAGTGCGTGTGAACCGCGGAATGCAAAATGGACACAGACGGACAGAGAAGAAAACAGTGAGCCGCAGGGAGTACAAAATAACCCACGGAGGAAACGTCAAACTGTCGAAAGTGTGGGCCCATTATCTATAAAACCGAAAGCAAAACGCAGTACAATGCGTGTACTGCTAAACGGAATTAGCTTTCCATAAAAGTACTTCTTCCATGTTACAGCATGAAAACATCCGCTGTATGCATTGAGCCTGTCAAGCCGACCCAACAGGTAATGTTAATGTCACGCGTAGTTTTAGGCTGCGAGCCGTCCAGCCGTCATTTGGACGGTCAATTAAAAAAAAAAAAAAGACGACCACAAAAATAGTGGTCAGCTTGCACAGCTTGCGGTCTAAAATAAGTGAATAATTAGGGTTCTAATGGTAGGCAGCACAGGGCAGCACCGCCTGGTACTGCAAATAATGAAATAAATTTCTCAGTTTCTTCATATCAAATCAGCCGCTGATCATGAAAGCATTATTGTAAACAGCAGAGATCACTGACTGAGCAGCGCTATGTGGGAGCCTAGTCAGTGCAGCAGAGCACAGCTGAAAGTCTGCCTGACTCAAAGAAACGGGGGGGGGGGGGGAAACGGCATCAAAATCCTTAATTAAATAATTAGGTATGAGCCAGTACACCACTATCTGTTTCTGTTCAACCATCTAAATTTTCTGTATCTGTACTTGGAGTGGGCGGGGCCTAAACCTAAAGTGAGGGTGGTTTAACCGGAGATGGGTCGGGCTTAAATCTGTACATTATTTTAAGCCTAAAATTGATATGGATTGATCAGACGTTGCTATATTGTTTATTTGAAAACTATTTACAGAACAGCCTCAACATTAAGATTTTGATCACAAAAGTAAAAACTGTTTACAGACATTTTTAATGAACTCAGAACATGAATATTCTTCAGTGTATGAATGAATATTTACAGAACAGCCTCAGAATTGAGATTCAATGTTTTTGATCAATAGTAAAGGAACTATTTCACAGAACAAGTTTGTTATGAATGCAGAACATGAATATTTTTAAGTGTATGAATAACAGAACAGCCTTAGAATTGACATCCAATGTAGTAGGAAATTATGAACTACTAAGTATGCATGAACAAGAGTTGTCATACTGAACACAACTTTTTTTTAATTGTTTTTATTTTATGATCAAACTATGATTTTTTTTTTCCCAATTATTTATTTATTTTTACTACCTAATGTCCTTGCCATTTTTCCACACAAAGTTAAACAACGTTGATTAAGGTGTCTGTGCATGTGTGTGTGACTGAATGAGAGGGAGGGAGAGAGAGGTTGTTCTAAGACTGTTTTTTTTTTTTTTAATGATCTGTGTGAACTTGGTGATTCATGCAAACATCCAGTGATGGCAAACAGGTAAATAATATGTCAGCCTTGTTCACTGTATTCTTCTCAAAAACACTGCGTTCAGTACGAGCAAAGTTTTCCAGCTGACTTTATATCACCAGCCAAACTAAGAGCAAGCAAACAGTTTAAAAAAAAAAAAACACCCAACAGGAGTGGAGGCGGTGACCGACACAAAATGAGCCGTTTTCAGCTCTGTTTTGTCAAATGCACCGCGTACATTATGAAAGAAGTTTACCAAATAACTTTAAATACCATACAAACCAAAATAGAGGTGAATTGAAGTAAACTTAAGGAGTATTGAGAGAGCAACGTGAGGTAGAGTCAAGCCAAGCACAGAGAGAGAGATCGGTTCGTGTGTGTGTATGTGTGAGGCTGCAGAGAGACGTCTGTGTAGGGAGGGGCAGGCGCTGTGTGTGACTGACCAGTCGTAGAGTGTGAAGACAGTCAGTTAGCCAATCAGGATTTTCCTTCAGCACGAGCAGAGATATTGATGAGTTTTACTCGTATCATGCTCATGCTCCTCAAAAATGCTTTATCCGTACTGGATACTCGTCTGAAATGAGTGTCCGGCTCAAACCCTATAAAATACTCTGAGGTATGAGGGTAAGCCATTTAAAATAAATAAATCTTTGGAAAATAACAGCCTGTTAAAGTTCAGAGTTCTCAGCTGCTTTATGTGATTTCTGTTTCTGAACATCACTGTGGAGTTTCTCCACATCAGGTTTTTTTAAACACGTGTGATTTTTATAACTTACTTTCATATATTCTCATTTTTTTAAGTAATTTTGACCATTTATTTCATCTCATAATTTCAGTGCGCACACGGTGTGAACAGGATGTACCGTCAGAGGGAGAAATAAAGGCAGCGCCACAGTTTTTTCTTTTCTTAACATGTTGGTTCACTCTGTGCTAACTCACGCTCTTTCCATGCACTGACTGAAGCGGCTCATAACCCCCCCCACTCGCAGCCAGCTGACTCTCTCTCACTCACACACGCACACGGCTGCAGTGATTGGACCCAGTCCTAATTTTAGACGGCTGTAAACAAAGCCGCCCACTATTTATTTTTTTTTTTTCCGGCCGTCTTTTTCGATAATTGACTGCCCAAACGACGGCAGGACAGCTCGCTGCCTAAAACCTTGGTTCCTGCTCCCGCTAACTTTTAATCCTGTCCAATCGCATGATAAATAGTAAAGTTGACTCCATCCTATGGGAATCCCACGGGAATCCTGTGACCCGTGGGATTCCCGAAAAAATGTCAGCCTCTAGTCTACACACTATAAATACGTAGTATCCTGATTGAAGCTGGGAAATTTGACAGCATTTGGTACATCCATTAATGAAAGGACAATTTGAGTTGTTTCAGCTCTTCTAAAATGAAGCTAAAAAAATTTAAAGGTGATTTATTATCATTTTTGGTCTGACAGAAAAACAGCTTCTAGAATTCTCAGGGGAAAACTGCATGAAATTTTGAGCATTTTTAGCTTTGAAATTCAACGGAAATATGCTTTAAAGCACTATCTGACCAACTTTGGCACTGTGGGTCTGCCCAATTTCATACCGTTTGATAATCACATTAATGAATTCATAAAGTTAAAAAGCGCATCATACATGGTGAACCTCAAAGCCATGAAAATTGCAAACAGCAACAAATTTAGAAGTTTCTGGTTCAATGATTTAGTGTCCCAAACCAGAGAATGTTTTGACACCAATCTGACTTTTCTATGTCAAAAATCCAGAGATGAGTTCACGCAGTATTGCAGGAAAAACATTTCTAGCCACAAATGGGTCTGGCATATACTGCTGGAAAGACCTCACTCCACCGTTTGCAATGGTAAAAGTTTGTCCTCTGTTTGACCCCATGGATCAAAAGCTATTTGTATCAACATGTTTTTATTACGTCCGCCAAGGACTGTCTGTTAGCAGGATTATGTCAAAACGACTGCACGGATTTTGACAATATTGTCACCACAGATAGATATTAGGCCATGAAAGACTACATTAAATTTTGTAGGTGATCCAGATTTTGAATCAAGATTTCACTTTATATAGGCTCTGAAGGATTACATAAAAAAAAAAAACTACTTCAGGGATTCTCACCAAATTTGCACTGTCACACTGGTGATGGCACTTTTGCTCCACTATACACATTATTTGGTCATTTCAGAAAATTATTGCTGGGAATTATTTGTGTGTGCGTGAGAGAGAGAGAAGACGCATTCTTGTGAACAAGAAAACAGCATCAGTACTAAGCATTCTGTGCTTATTAGGTTTTGGTTCCGTGCATAACTCATGGACCTAATCACAGGAATCTTCTCAGGACTTCTTGCACCTGGTGTCTTGTTTTAATGATTATTTCCTGATTGTCTTCTTGTTACTGCCGTGCTATCGGCAGAATGTCTGCAGTTGACTTGCTGTTTGTGTTACTCTGTTATGTTAAGTTGCACTTGTGTTCTGTGGCAGAATGTGAAATTGTTGCAGCAGTTCATCAGTCCTCACACTGGAATGGTGTTCGATGCCACTCAAACAGGTAACAGACCAGCTGCATGGACTCTTCAAATGTGGGTTGAGCAGGTGCAAATATGTTGTTTTTCTGCCCCCTGTAGGTGTGTGTAGGAAACAACAGAAGAAGTTAAATGAGGCCATCAACCTTGCCCGAGACCAGGGTATGTCACATGAAAAATACATTGTCAAAAAGAAAGAACAACTTTAACTCTTTGAGCTGTAGTTATGGTCCTGGGCTCCACCCAGTCTTCCAGTTAGGTCCTGGATATGGGCAATGTTTTTGTTGTGTGTGTTGAGAACTGTGTAACGTCATGTCTGCATTGAATCAGACATGGGGTCAAATACTTTGCATTTTATTTAAATACAAATACTTCAGATTTTCAAATGACATACTTTGTACTTTTTCAAATACAAATACTTTCTATGAACTATAAACAATAAATCAACACAAAAACTGATAAACCGGTGACAATTTATTGTGAAAATAGCATCAATCAATCAATCAATTTTTTTTATATAGCGCCAAATCACAACAAACAGTTGCCCCAAGGCGCTTTATATTGTAAGGCAAGGCCATATAATAATTATGTAAAACCCCAACGGTCAAAACGACCCCCTGTGAGCAAGCACTTGGCTACAGTGGGAAGGAAAAACTCCCTTTTAACAGGAAGAAACCTCCAGCAGAACCAGGCTCAGGGAGGGGCAGTCTTCTGCTGGGACTGGTTGGGGCTGAGGGAGAGAACCAGGAAAAAGACATGCTGTGGAGGGGAGCAGAGATCGATCACTAATGATTAAATGCAGAGTGGTGCATACAGAGCAAAAAGAGAAAGAAACAGTGCATCATGGGAACCCCCCAGCAGTCTACGTCTATAGCAGCATAACTAAGGGATGGTTCAGGGTCACCTGATCCAGCCCTAACTATAAGCTTTAGCAAAAAGGAAAGTTTTAAGCCTAATCTTAAAAGTAGAGAGGGTGTCTGTCTCCCTGATCTGAATTGGGAGCTGGTTCCACAGGAGAGGGGCCTGAAAGCTGAAGGCTCTGCCTCCCATTCTACTCTTACAAACCCTAGGAACTACAAGTAAGCCTGCAGTCTGAGAGCGAAGCGCTCTATTGGGGTGATATGGTACTACGAGGTCCCTAAGATAAGATGGGACCTGATTATTCAAAACCTTATAAGTAAGAAGAAGAATTTTAAATTCTATTCTAGAATTAACAGGAAGCCAATGAAAAGAGGCCAATATGGGTGAGATATGCTCTCTCCTTCTAGTCCCCGTCAGTACTCTAACTGCAGCATTTTGAATTAACTGAAGGCTTTTTAGGGAACTTTTAGGACAACCTGATAATAATGAATTACAATAGTCCAGCCTAGAGGAAATAAATGCATGAATTAGTTTTTCAGCATCACTCTGAGACAAGACCTTTCTGATTTTAGAGATATTGCGTAAATGCAAAAAAGCAGTCCTACATATTTGTTTAATATGCGCTTTGAATGACACATCCTGATCAAAAATGACTCCAAGATTTCTCACAGTATTACTAGAGGTCAGGGTAATGCCATCCAGAGTAAGGATCTGGTTAGACACCATGTTTCTAAGATTTGTGGGGCCAAGTACAATAACTTCAGTTTTATCTGAGTTTAAAAGCAGGAAATTAGAGGTCATCCATGTCTTTATGTCTGTAAGACAATCCTGCAGTTTAGCTAATTGGTGTGTGTCCTCTGGCTTCATGGATAGATAAAGCTGGGTATCATCTGCGTAACAATGAAAATTTAAGCAATACCGTCTAATAATACTGCCTAAGGGAAGCATGTATAAAGTGAATAAAATTGGTCCTAGCACAGAACCTTGTGGAACTCCATAATTAACTTTAGTCTGTGAAGAAGATTCCCCATTTACATGAACAAATTGTAATCTATTAGACAAATATGATTCAAACCACCGCAGCGCAGTGCCTTTAATACCTATGGCATGCTCTAATCTCTGTAATAAAATTTTATGGTCAACAGTATCAAAAGCAGCACTGAGGTCTAACAGAACAAGCACAGAGATGAGTCCACTGTCCGAGGCCATAAGAAGATCATTTGTAACCTTCACTAATGCTGTTTCTGTACTATGATGAATTCTAAAACCTGACTGAAACTCTTCAAATAGACCATTCCTCTGCAGAGGATCAGTTAGCTGTTTTACAACTACCCTTTCAAGAATTTTTGAGAGAAAAGGAAGGTTGGAGATTGACCTATAATTAGCTAAGATAGCTGGGTCAAGTGATGGCTTTTTAAGTAATGGTTTAATTACTGCCACCTTAAAAGCCTGTGGTACATAGCCAACTAACAAAGATAGATTGATCATATTTAAGATCGAAGCATTAAATAATGGTAGGGCTTCCTTGAGCAGCTTGGTAGGAATGGGGTCTAATAAACATGTTGATGGTTTGGATGAAGTAACTAATGAAAATAACTCAGACAGAACAATCGGAGAGAAAGAGTCTAACCAAATACCGGCATCACTGAAAGCAGCCAAAGATAACGATACGTCTTTGGGATGGTTATGAGTAATTTTTTCTCTAATAGTTAAAATTTTGTTAGCAGAGAAAGTCATGAAGTCATTACTAGTTAAAGTTAATGGAATACTCAGCTCAATAGAGCTCTGACTCTTTGTCAGCCTGGCTACAGTGCTGAAAAGAAACCTGGGGTTGTTCTTATTTTCTTCAATTATTGATGAGTAGAAAGATGTCCTAGCTTTACGGAGGGCTTTTTTATAGAGCAACAGACTCTTTTTCCAGGCTAAGTGAAGATCTTCTAAATTAGTGAGACGCCATTTCCTCTCCAACTTACAGGTTATCTGCTTTAAGCTACGAGTTTGTGAGTTATACCACGGAGTCAGACACTTCTGATTTAAAGCTCTCTTTTTCAGAGGAGCTACAGCATCCAAAGTTGTCTTCAATGAGGATGTAAAACTATTGACGAGATACTCTATCTCCCTTACAGAGTTTAGGTAGCTACTCTGCACTGTGTTGGTATATGGCATTAGAGAACATAAAGAAGGAATCATATCCTTAAACCTAGTTACAGCGCTTTCTGAAAGACTTCTAGTGTAATGAAACTTATTCCCCACTGCTGGGTAGTCCATCAGAGTAAATGTAAATGTTATTAAGAAATGATCAGACAGAAGGGAGTTTTCAGGGAATACTGTTAAGTCTTCTATTTCCATACCATAAGTCAGAACAAGATCTAAGATATGATTAAAGTGGTGGGTGGACTCATTTACTTTTTGAGCAAAGCCAATAGAGTCTAATAATAGATTAAATGCAGTGTTGAGGCTGTCATTCTCAGCATCTGTGTGGATGTTAAAATCGCCCACTATAATTATCTTATCTGAGCTAAGCACTAAGTCAGACAAAAGGTCTGAAAATTCACAGAGAAACTCACAGTAACGACCAGGTGGACGATAGATAATAACAAATAAAACTGGTTTTTGGGACTTCCAATTTGGATGGACAAGACTAAGAGACAAGCTTTCAAATGAATTAAAGCTCTGTCTGGGTTTTTGATTAATTAATAAGCTGGAATGGAAGATTGCTGCTAATCCTCCGCCCCGGCCCGTGCTACGAGCATTCTGACAGTTAGTGTGACTCGGGGGTGTTGACTCATTTAAACTAACATATTCATCCTGTTGTAACCAGGTTTCTGTAAGGCAGAATAAATCAATATGTTGATCAATTATTATACCATTTACTAACAGGGACTTAGAAGAGAGAGACCTAATGTTTAACAGACCACATTTAACTGTTTTAGTCTGTGGTGCAGTTGAAGGTGCTATATTATTTTTTCTTTTTTAATTTTTATGCTTAAATAGATTTTTGCTGGTTATTGGTAGTCTGGGAGCAGGCACCGTCTCTACGGGGATGGGGTAATGAGGGGATGGCAGGGGGAGAGAAGCTGCAGAGAGGTGTGTAAGACTACAACTCTGCTTCCTGGTCCCAACCCTGGATAGTCACGGTTTGGAGGATTTAAGAAAATTGGCCAGATTTCTAGAAATGAGAGCTGCTCCATCCAAAGTGGGATGGATGCCGTCTCTCCTTACAAGACCAGGTTTTCCCCAGAAGCTTTGCCAATTATCTATGAAGCCCACCTCATTTTTTGGACACCACTCAGACAGCCAGCAATTCAAGGAGAACATGCGGCTAAACATGTCACTCCCGGTCCGATTGGGGAGGGGCCCAGAGAAAACTACAGAGTCCGACATTGTTTTTGCAAAGTTACACACCGATTTAATGTTAATTTTAGTGACCTCCGATTGGCGTAACCGGGTGTCATTACTGCCGACGTGAATTACAATCTTACCAAATTTACGCTTAGCCTTAGCCAGCAGTTTCAAATTTCCTTCAATGTCGCCTGCTCTGGCCCCCGGAAGACAATTGACTATGGTTGCTGGTGTCGCTAACTTCACATTTCTCAAAACAGAGTCGCCAATAACCAGAGTTTGATCCTCAGCGGTTGTGTCGTCGAGTGGGGAAAAACGGTTAGAGATGTGAACGGGTTGACGGTGTACATGGGGCTTCTGTTTAGGGCTACGCTTCCTCCTCACAGTCACCCAGTCAGCCTGCTTTCCCGGCTGTTCGGGATCTGCCAGGGGGGAACTAACGGCGGCTAAGCTACCTTGGTCCGCACCGACTACAGGGGCCTGGCTAGCTGTAGAATTTTCCACGGTGCGGAGCCGAGTCTCCAATTCGCCCAGCCTGGCCTCCAAAGCTACGAATAAGCTACACTTATTACAAGTACCATTACTGCTAAAGGAGGCCGAGGAATAACTAAACATTTCACACCCAGAGCAGAAAAGTGCGGGAGAGACAGGAGAAGCCGCCATGCTAAATCGGCTAAGAGCTAGTAGCTACGCTAAGCTAGCGGATTCCTAAAAACACGCAAAGTGAATAATGTGTAAATAATTTAGAGGTGATTCAGCAGAAGGAGTGCTTTAGTTAAGGCACGTAAAGATTACACTGGGAAACAAATCGTAATCTAGATAACTAGATCAATCTAACTGCGCAGATTAAACAGCTAACAGATACAGAAAAACACCGCTGTGCTCCGGAACAGGAAGTGATACAATACCGATTAACCTGTCAACTCGGTGAAGATGTAGTGCTGAAAATGTGTGCCGGCAAATCTTGAGTGAAGTCCCTCTCAGGCCACCAGAGGGAGAGAAGGTCTGAAACTTATTGGTGGAAAACAATTTCCACAACTGCTGTAAGTCCAACTGGTTCTTGTTTTTACAGTATAAGGACACCAACCAGATTGCTGGTTAAGTCTGGTTCCTGGAGAAGTTTTTCATAGAGGCACCTTGGTAGGACCCACCATCCTTAATGTTTCATCACAGGGTGTTATACCTTGTGGTGAGGCATATACTGTAGTTTACCATCATTGCATTGAAGCACCTCTTCTGGCATCTGTACAGCATAACCTTTGTCAACAAGATCTGTGACAAACACTGTACTCTTGGTAAAAGGGGTTTTTGATGAACTCTTTCCTTAATTTAAACACACGCTGTTCAGCAACGTTATGGTTGTTTGGCATTTTAACTGTTAGATTTTTCAGGTCGACCCGAGCTGCAATGCCCATTTACAAGCTTTGCAGATTATGTCATCCTGTCCATGAAGCAAGGATCCTCTCTGGACAATTCATCTTTTTCCGTCTCTGGAAACTCCACCTTAACCCTCTGAGGCCGACGCCGTCGTATACGATGGCTAAGACCAAGCTTTACTAGATTTTTTTTTTTCTTTTTTTTTCTGAAAAGTTAACTCCGGACTTTCGAGCCAGCTATTGGCCATCTTTGTACTCCTCATAGAAGCTGTGTGATGACGTACGCAATGTGAGTGTCTAATCGGAATTGGTTCACCGTCACATGGTTTTCCAAATTTCAATCATAGGGCAGATTTACCTCACGTGAAAAGCCATAAATCGTTTTCAGGAGTGATGTTACTACAACCCCTGGCAAAATTAAGTAATTTCAAATGGCAACTTTCTGGCTTTAAGAAACACTATAAGAAATCAAGAAAAAAAAATTGTGGCAGTCAGTAACAGTTACTTTTTTAGACCAAGCAGAGGGGGAAAAAATATGGACTCACTCAGTTCTGAGGAATAAATTATGGAATCACCCTGTAAATTTTCATCCCCAAAACTAACACCTGCATCAAATCAGATCTGCTCGTTAGTCTGCATCTAAAAAGGAGTGATTACAGCTTGGAGAGCTGTTGCACCAAGTGGACTGACATGAATCATGGCTCCAACACGAGAGACGTTAATTGAAACAAAGGAGAGGATTACTTAAGAGGATTACTTAACTCTTAAGAGGGTAAATCATCACGCAATGTTGCAAAAGATGTTGGTTGTTCAGTCAGCTGTCTAAACTCTGGACCAAATACAAACAACATGGGAAGGTTGTTAAAGGCAAACATACTGGTAGACCAAGGAAGACATCAAAGCATCAAGACAGAAAACTTAAAGCAATATGTCTCAAAAATCGAAAATGCACAACAAAACAAATGAGGAACGAATGGGAGGAAACTGGAGTCAACGTCTGTGACCAAACTGTAAGAAACCGCCTAAAGGAAATGGGATTTACATACAGAAAAGCTAAACGAAAGCCATCATTAACACCTAAACAGAAAAAAACAAGGTTACAATGGGCTAAGGAAAAGCAATCGTGGACTGTGGATGACTGGATGAAAGTCATATTCAGTGATGAATCTCGAATCTGCATTGGGCAAGGTGATGATGCTGGAACTTTTGTTTGGTGCTGTTCCAATGAGATTTATAAAGATGACTGCCTGAAGAGAACATGTAAATTTCCACAGTCATTGATGATATGGGGCTGCATGTCAGGTAAAGGCACTGGGGAGATGGCTGTCATTACATCATCAATAAATGCACAAGTTTACGTTGATATTTTGGACACTTTTCTTATCCCATCAATTGAAAGGATGTTTGGGGATGATATCATTTTTCAAGATGATAATGCATCTTGCCATAGAGCAAAAACTGTGAAAACACTCCTTGCAAAAAGACACATAGGGTCAATGTCATGGCCTGCAAATAGTCCAGATCTTAATCCAATTGAAAATCTTTGGTGGAAGTTGAAGAAAATGGTCCATGACAAGGCTCCAACCTGCAAAGCTGATCTGGCAACAGCAATCAGAGAAGGTTGGAGCCAGATTGATGAAGAGTACTGTTTGTCACTCATTAAGTCCATGCCTCAGACTGCAAGCTGTTATAAAAGCCAGAGGTGGTGCAACAAAATACTAGTGATGTGTTGGAGTGTTCTTTTGTTTTTCATGATTCCATAATTTTTTCCTCAGAATTGAGTGATTCCATATTTTTTTTTTCCCCTCTGCTTGGTCTAAAAAAGTAACCGTTACTGACTGCCACAATTTTTTTTTCCTAATTTCTTATAGTGTTTCTTAAAGCCAGAAAGTTGCCATTTGAAATGACTTTAGTTTTGTCATGTCTGTGATCTGCTTTTTGTCTACAAAATTAAACAACTGAATGAACATCCTCCGAGGCCGGTGATTCCATAATTTTTGCCAGGGGTTGTAGTTGGCCCCTTTGAATAGCACCCTGGGTGCTCCAATGAGTACATACTATTAGTACATACTCAGTGTGCCCTGCGCCATTATGCACAGCGATCAATGAAAGCAGGAGCACACAGAGAGCCTCTGACAATCTCATGTGCTCAGAGTGTGTAACTATCAGGATTGCTCCACTAGTTTGCATGTGAATGTTACTGGATAACTGTTGCTTTCTCTGCGTAAAGCACTGTTTACCATATCAATGGACAACAAAACGCATCAACCATTTTGTATATATTATTCAAAATGTGCATTTGTGTTTATTGTTTGAACCTTTTTGTTGTACAGTCTTTCACACAAGACCTCAAATTACCTTTATAAAGTGTCAAAACAGTTGTTTATTATAGTTTGCTGTGTTTTGAATAAATGTATGTGGAAAATTATGTTTAGCTTTATTTTTTCCTTGCCTGTTTTTGATTGTAAACCTTTATTACACTTATAAAACACAACAAAAACACACACACACACACATATATATATATATATATATATATATATATATATATATATATATATATATATATATATATATATATTCTGAAAGCACAGGTTGTCCTGAAAAAGAGACATAAAACTTGATTGTGGGATGCAGGGAGAGCTGTTAACAGCAATAATAAAACATTTATGCCAGGCGAGTGAACTGTCCAAAAAAATGCCCTCGGACCCCAGAGGGTTAAATTGCTGGTCGTGCATTTGAGATGGGGTTTGCTGAAACCTTGTATGAGTGTTTGCTGTTGTTGGTTCATAGTACTTTCTCTTGATGGTCCATTTGCAATCCATCCTGGCATAGTGCCCATTATTGACATGGTTTACCACCTCCCTTACTTTGTGCGCATTGGCTCCGATTAGCAGTCCAGCAGCACCATTAATTTCTGGAATGTACACATCCTTAAGGTGAGGTCACTGTTTCAGTTCCTCTTGTTATAGAATGTTGTCTTTGTTTGCAGGTATGGTCTCTCTAGTGAAGGTATTTGGAAACTCTTCAGAGAGGCTGCTAACTTCCAAATCGGATACCTCACAAACATCAACAGGGCTTTCATCGCCTGTTGTTCTCAATAAGATGCTTGTTTTCCTTCATGATAGGCCCAAAATTTGAAAACCTTTAAGTTGATATGTGTTGTCCTGTGCACACTCCTCTTGTAGAAGTCCAGAACATGATCCCGAGCGTGATCGGAAAGCTGCAGCTCCACTCGGCGGCGCCTAACTGCACCACACCACCGAAGGCTCTGTACGGACCAAAATATAGCAAGCGTTATTAGTGCCAACTATGGCGTCGGATCAGCGCCAAAACCGCACTCGCATAAAAAATGCTTTCATGTGCACATATTAACTGCGCGCGCGCAAATGATCTCTATGTGCATGCAAAGGTGCTGTGCGCGAGGACCAGCACGCCCCCCATACCAACAGCGTCCCAATACACAATGCACATAATCCAGTAACACCTTACCAAATACACTGACACTGTTTGGAGAAGAAACACAAATATCAAATTTAGAATTAACACAAGTTATATTTAAATCTAAATTTACTGATTAACTCAAATACTAATGATACAAACGACATTGCATCTGGAAAGCATTCACTGCGCTTCACTTTTCCAGCATGTTTAGCCTTAAGACATACTTTTTATTTAATTTTTCCCCTCAAAATTCTACTCCCAACACTCTATAATGACAACATGAAAAGTTTTTTTTTTCTTTCAGATTTATTAAAAATAAATTAAGAAATTGCGTGTACATCACACCCTTTGCTCAATACATTCTTGATGCACCTTTTGGTAGCAGTTACAGCCTCAAGTATTCTTGTATTTGATGCCACAAGCTTGGTACACGTATCTTTGGGCAGTTTTGTCCATTCCTCTTTGCAGCATCTCTCAAGCTCCATCAGGTTGGATGGGGAGTGTCAGTACACAGCCATTTTTTCAGATCTCTCCAGAGATGTTAAATCGAATTTAAGTCTTGGCTCTGGCTAGGCCACTCAAGGACATTCACGTGAATGTGAGGCATCAGTATAAAGCGCTTTGAGCTTCTGGTTCAGATAGAAAGTGCTATATAAATGCAGTCCATTTACCATTTTATTGTGAAGCAAGGTGTTGGCAGCAATCTAGACACGTCTTGGATGAAAATCTGCACCAGAGAGCTTTTGACCTCAGACTGGGGTGGCGGTTCATCTTTCAATAGAGTCCCTTAATTCAGAGAGTAACGACATGATGAGCTGGAAAAAAAAAAAAAAACGGTCACGTGACTCATGGTGCCATCTTGGGGCCAAGATAGCATTTGCTCTTAATCTATCTGCATGTAAATCCAACTATTTTGTTTATTTAATCGCTGATTATGCCGGACCGGGTATTTAATCGCTGATTATGCCGGGTTGTTGTGCATTTGGATGCACAAATAGACACAACAATGGCTTCAAGGTGTACAGATTCCCTTCAGATCTGAACAGAAGAAAAATTTGGGAAAATAGTCAGCTCTGTGGGATGGAAGTGACTTCATTGTCAAAGTTTTTAGGGGTAAATTTATTGTTCAGTCCCATGAACAGTAAAACTCACCTAAACCGTCATCGTATAAACCGGATTTTCGCAGTTACCAGACAAAAAAGTCCCAATGTTTTTGTGTTGTTTTCCATGTAATAAACACTGTATACAATGGATTTTGTATAAGATTTTTTTTGCTCACATCAGATACAATATCCTGTACGATCTCAATGTATTTCCATTAAAAAAAAAAACAAAACAAAAAACCTCGCATGTGGGACAGGAGTCATTTCTGTGATTTAAAAAAAAAAAAAACGGCCGTTTATTTTTGTTGTTCAGACTTGTTCATTGTTCAGACTTGGACCTGACGTGCACCTCTTAAATCAGACACTGCAAAAGGCTGTGATTTGATACTTTTCTGCTCTCACTCCATCTCCTCTCATATTTTAATAGTTTTTACAGTGTGCACACTGATTGCAAATGGATCCGAAAAGTCCACACATTTACAACACAGTCAGTAAAAATTGGAAATTGTACAGCTTACCTTTAATTTAGAGGCAATGATTGTAGAAAGAAAAGCTTGTTGAGGGTCAAATTAGTCCAGAATAAAGTATAATCCAGAGAGAACTTTGAACTGTCACACATGTTGGCATCATGACATGGAGTCACAGAGCTGCAGAAGCATAAATCAGGCTATAAATTAAATAAAATCATAAATTGTAAATTTAATAGCTTAACTATTTTTATATTGATTTTGATAGCGCACTTGGGTGCGTTGTTGTATGAGGTTTACTCATTAAAAAAAATTGAAAACATAAAAGATTCATTCAGTAGTTAAGCACAATTGGCCCCAAAATGGCGCATGTTCTCAGTTGATGCTTCTCTCTCAAAGGGACCCTGTCTTTCAGCACGACAATTACCCTTGGCTGTGCGCCAAGATATGAAGAGTGGCTTCAGGACAGCTCTTTGAATGTCCTTGCCAGAGCCCAGACCTGAATCCAATTGAACATCTTTGGAGAATTAAAAAAAAAAAAAAACTTATGTCCAAAGCCACTCCTTCAGGACCTTTTTGGATTTTATTTTTGCAAATTTATTAAAATTTGTAAAAAAAAACAAAAAAAAATCTGTGTTGTCATTATGGAGTGTTGTGAGTGGAATTTTGAGGGGGAAAATGAATTTACTCAATTTTGAAATAAGGCTCTAACATAAAATGTGGAAACTGTGTTGTGAATACTTTCCGGATGCATCGTATGCGATAACTATGATTCAGGATCAATCTATAGCCATCTTCTTGAGTTTGAGGCCACAGGCATAGCAGAGACACGTGTCCACAGGCTTAGAGGACTGTGTCCACAACGTTCTCATAGCAAATCATACACTCGTCACTCCATGAGCTTGAGAAGGACGCCAAGGTTGGGGACTGTGGGTGGCTGGAGAATGGGGAGCTTGGGGTTGTACCTGTGGAGGAAGTGAAGACCGTCTGGCATGGGAGTTGAGGTTAACGTTTAAGGAAGTGTTGAGGTTGAGCTCCGAGTTCGAGAACAGACATTTTTGTTAAACATCAATGTTTAACATAAGATTCCTCTAAAACAGAAGTGACTTCTCTGAGTAAACATCCGTGTTTGACCTGACTAGGTTTCCTGTGCATAGTGACTTTATTCCCACTAATTCCTTGTGTTGTCTTTCAGGCTTGTTGCCATTTCAGATTCCACATGTGGACTTTTCAGGAGTGGATTACTCTAATTCTCACGATGCTGTGGGCTCCACACCACCTCCCTCGTTCATGACATCTGGTGAGACTTGGTATAAGTGGTATGGTGAGATTACGCCGGATGAGGAAGAAGTGGCTAAAGTGAGGAAGCTCTACAAACCTTATTTGAAGTAGTGGGACAATATTTGTCATTAGATGCGTCCAATGTCTGTCTAGTTCAGCTTGGTTTGGATTGTATAACTTCATGTCTTGTGCATAGTCATGTAATAAAAGAAGAAGTAGTTTGACTTTTGTTGGTCTGGTTAAGTTTGAGGTGTTCTCTACAGATAGGTGACTGGAATAGTGAGTGCTGCCTTGAGGGCTAACATCCCATCATGCTTTTTTAGTTGCAGTGTTTTTAAGCGTGACTGGTGACCCCAATGCAGAAAACACACAGGAGGTAAAATGGAACAGTTCTTTAATTAAACTTCAAACAGCAAATCATTCCATGATGAACTGTATCCTTGAGGCCGGACCTTTCGCATTTCACTCTCAGGAAGGCGGGCTGAGCCCTTTTATGTGTGTATGAAATGTTTTTCAGTGTGCTTTGTGGTGAATAAAACGACACGTCATGCATGTTGAATGGTACAACTTGTCTCTCTTTCTTGCATCCAACTCAGTTTCTACATGGTCAATATCAGCTATCCTCATCCTCTCTCTTACCACCACCGTGTTACACCAGTTTTTAAGAGTAAACAGTAGTGTTCAGAATAATAGTAGTGCTATGTGATTTAAAAAGATTAATCCAGGTTTTGAAGTATATTTCTTATTGTTACATGGGAAACAAGGTACCAGTAGATTCTCACAAATCCAACAAGACCAAGCATTCATGATATGCACACTCTTAAGGCTATGAAATTGGGCTGTTAGTAAAAAAAAAAAAAAAAAACAAAACAGAAAAGGGGGTGTTCACAATAATAGTAGTGTGGCATTCAGTCAGTGAGTTTGTCAATTTTGTGGAACAAACAGGTGTGAATCAGGTGTTCCCTATTAAGGATGAAGCCAGCACCTGTTGAACATGCTTTTCTCTTTGAAAGCCTGAGGAAAATGGGACGTTCAAGACACTGTTCAGAACAGCGTAGTTTGATTAAAAAGTTGGAGAGGGGAAAACTTATATGCAGGTGCAAAAATTATAGGCTGTTCATCTACAATGATCTCCAATGCTTTAAAATGGTCAAAAAAAAAAACAGACGCGTGGAAGAAAATGGAAAACCATCAATATGGATAGAAGAATAATCAGAATGGCAAAGGCTCACCCATTGATCAGCTCCAGGATGATCAGAGACAGTCTGGCGTTACCTGTAAGTGCTGTGACAGTTAAAAATCGCTTGTGTGAAGTTAATTTATTTGCAAGAATCCCCCGCAAAGTCCCTCTGTTAAATAAAAGACGTGCAGAAGAGGTTACAATTTGCCAAAGAACACATCAAGTGGCCTAAAGAGAAATGGAGGAATATTTTGTGGACTGATGAGAGTAAAATTGTTCTTTTTGGGTCAAAGGGCTGCAGACAGTTTGTGAGACGACCCCCAAACTCTGAATTCAAGCCACAGTTCACAGTGAAGACAGTGAAGCATGGTGGTGCAAGCATCATGATATGGGCATGTTTCTCCTACTATGGTGTTGGGCCTATATATCGCATACCAGGTATCATGGATCAGTTTGGATATGTCAAAATACTTGAAGAGGTCATGTTGCCTTATGCTGAAGAGGACATGCCCTTGAAATGGGTGTTTCAACAAGACAATGACCTCAAGCACACTAGTAAACGAGCAAAATCTTGGTTCCAAACCAACAAAATTAATGCCTCGCAGATGTGACGAAATCATGATAAACTGTGGTTATGCACCATCATACCAAAGCAAATTACTAGTCTGTGAATCCTGTTCATTGGCAATGGCAATAAACGTCTTGAGTTCTGAGTTCTAAATACTAGTTTAGTGATTCACAGGATTGCTAAAAAAAAGCAGTTTCAACATAATAGTTTTGAGTTTGTAGCATCAACAGCAGATGCTACTATTGTGAACACCCCCTTTTCTACTTTTTTTTTTTTTTTTTACTAATAGCCCAATTTCATAGCCTTAAGAGTGTGAATATCATGAATGCTTGGTCTTGTTGGATTTGTGAGAATCTACTGAATCTAGTGGTACCTTGTTTCCCATGTAACAATAAGAAATACACTCAAAACCTGGATTAATCTTTTTTGTCACATAGCACTACTATTATTCTGAACACTACTGTAAGTACATAAGATAATTGTAAATATGTACAAACAAACAAAAACATGGATGACATAAAGTGAAAACAGTTATTTCCATTGTGGTCCATTTAAAAATCAAATAACAAAATAGAAGTAGAAATAAAATAATGATAGCATATATGATAACAAGAACCTAAACAATTTATAAATACATTAAGACAGTAAATTAACATTTAAAAAATTCTCTGGCGAGCTCGGGGAGGAGAGGCTGGATCTGGATTTTCAGTGTGAAAACAGCATGAAGGTGAGGCCTCATTCAATTTATTTTATTTATATAGCGCCAAATCACAACAAAGCTGCCTCAAGGTGCTTCACACAAGTAAGGTCTAACCTTATCAACTCCTAGAGCAAGAACACAGGAGACAGTGGGAAAGAAAAAATCCCTGTGATGATTTGAGGAAGAAACCTCAAGCAGAACAGACTCAACGGAGGGACCCTCTAGATGGGTCATGCAATACAAATATACAGGAAATTAATCTCAGCAAGCCCCCCCCCACCACACACACACAAACACAGAACCATGTTAACATCTGGTTAACCACTGTTTGGATGAAAACTATGTACTATTTTAAATTAAATCTTTCGTTTTTGTTCTCCATAAAAATATTTAGCCAAATTTGAAAAAAATAAAAATCCCAAATAATTAGCAGGCATACTTTTCCATCTCAAATTCTCCATTTATTCCAAAAAAAATGAAGTGGAAGTCTTTGAAAACCACAGACAGATAACAGAGAATAGAATGGAGAGAGAGAGAGAGATCCTTATTTAAATGTTTCTCGTCTCATGTCAATCCCTCGGTGGTGAGGAAGGTCACCTCTTCACTGGGATGGACTGGGACAAAAATTCAGCCCTGGACTTTTTGGTCCAGACTGGCCAATCTGCATGCAGATACTGTGCCAACACCCCCCCATGGAAGCACATATAAACACACAAGCCCTTAATAACAATACTATACTAATACAATAACATGCAGTTATCATGCGGTATGCATTTTTAGAGGCCCGACGTCCATGCCCAGTTGCCCAAAATGACTGATATTTGCCCAAGTTAGACAAGGGTATCTGTCATTTTAGACGACTGGGCATGGACAGAGGGACTCTGAAAATGCATACCGCATGACAACTGCATGTTATTTGCATTATTATCACTTACTGAGATACACAACACATGGATTCACATTAACAATATTTAATGTCATTTCTAAAGCACGACACCCAGCAAACGCATACATAAAAAGTTGGCTCACTTTAACTTTTGTCATGTTCGCTGCTCTCCAAATTCACCAGGGCGTCCTCATCAAGCTGGCTGCTTTGGCTGCTGTTCGTTGTTGTACTATCCATGATAAAATCATCCGGAATATCCATATTAGGACCAACACATTTCTCGCCTTGTCATCTTTTCGTCTGCGGACAGTTCTTGGGCTGCGTGCTATGACATCATCAGTTTATGCACACCAGGCAGGTATTGGGATACCCGCCCGTTACTGCGGGCAGGTATAGACAGGTAGCGTAAATGTAAATTATGCTACCGGCCCAGCAATGCCTTAGTAAGTAATAATAATGAACAATAGCACCTTATCCACCTTATTCCTGAGGGCGCTGCTGTAGAAGGGATTATAGGTGTGACTTCCTGTTAGACACCAGAAGTAGCAGTGAGCCATTCTTTTCTAGTGGGTTTCGTTTCCCGGACTGGTTTAATTGAAAGTTTGTTTTATTTTCTAAATGATGATCAGCTCCTGTCTCATTTAAAAATGTCCTTGCGGGGCTCAGGAACATGTTGCACTGTTTGCTTTTGTACTAACAACCAGACCAAGTTAAATCAGCGGCTTCAACAGCGATGTTTTTAACATGCAGCCGGACTGAAAGAGTTTCCACCGCCGACCGAGGGATGAGGAGCCCAGAAGGATGTGGCTGAAAAAACTCAACTTGAAAAGATCACATGAAACATTATACACGTGCTCTTTTCACTTTGTTGACAAAAAGCCCACAGAGGACGTCTGAGTTTGTGGCTGAGATGTGACAGACCATTGGACAAACTAATGAGGACTGACAGCAGTGTCACCAGAATAACAGGTACATTTCATGTGTCTGGAGGACAAATCACTAATATTAATCATTACTAACAACATGTATTATCATTTTCTGAACAGTTAAAATGTAACGTGCATTTGGACTGCTGGTCAGCCGCAGCAGCAGCACCTGTGGCTCATCACCACAACCTCGCCTCACAGCCAGGGCCAGCAGCCAGTGGTGTCAAAAGTACACACATTTGTTACTTAAGTAGAAGTATAGATACTGCAGTTTAAAAACACTCTGGTAAAAGTTGAAGTATCAACTTGACCTCTTTACTCAAGTAAAAGTGAAAAAGTATGTGCTCCAAAACCTACTTAAAGTATAAAAGTATAAAGTAACCTTTAAAAAAAAAAAGGTAGATGCCACTATATGAATTGAAAGCTTAATTTAAAAACTGATTCGTTCTACATGTGGCCCAAGACCCAAAACCCAAAATTATCCCCCCAACACCACCTGCACGAAAATGTTTCCATTCTAGAAGCTGTGAAATGCAGTCTGGGACTATTCCAGACAATAAACTGGAGTGAGTGCAGCATCCATTTAGTGAGGAAAAAAACAAAACAACTTTCCTTATTCAAATTCATTCCAGTAGTATTCTGCTCTTACTAGGATGCAGCAGTTTTCTAGTTTGGCAGATAGTTCTGGAGGAAATCACTGAAGAAATTAACAAACTGGTGGTACTGCGCTGACGCCTCGGGCTTCAGGTGGAGCCGCGCCGGTGGATGTGCGCTGGCGCCTCGGGCCTCGGTGAAGCCGCGCCAGTGGAACTGCGCTGGCGCCTCGGGCTTCAGGTGGAGCCGCGACGGTGGTACTGCGCTGACGCCTCGGGCTTCAGGTGGAGCCTCGCTGGTGGATGTACGCTGGCGCCTCGGTGAAGCCGCGCCGGTGGAACTGCGCTGGCACCTCGGACTTCAGGTGGAGCCGCGCCGGTGGTACTGCGCTGACGCCTCGGGCTTCAGGTGGAGCCGTGCTGGTGGATGTGCGCTGGTGCCTCGGTGAAGCCGCGCCGGTGGAACTGCGCTGACGCCTCGGGCTTCAGGTGGAGCCGCGTCGGTGGAACTGCGCTGGCGCCTCGGGCTTCAGGTGGAGCCGCGCCGGTGGAACTGCGCTGGCGCCTCGGGCTTCAGGTGGAGCCGCGCCGGTGGAACTGCGCTGGCGCCTCGGGCTTCAGGTGGAGCCGCGCCGGTGGAACTGCGCTGGCGCCTCGGGCTTCAGGTGGAGCCGCGCCGGTGGAACTGCGCTGGCGCCTCGGGCTTCAGGTGGAGCCGCGCCGGTGGAACTGCGCTGGCGCCTCGGGCTTCAGGTGGAGCTGACACCTCAGCGCACATCCACCGGCGCTGAAGCCAAGAATAACAAGGTTGTTTGTTTTAAAAATGTAAGGAATAGAAAGTACAGATAGTTGTGTGAAAATGTAATGAGTAGAAGTCAGAAGTAGGCAGAAAAATAAGTAATGGAGTAAAGTATAGATACCTAAAAAGTGTACTTAAGTACAGTAACGAAGTATTTGTACTTCGTTACTTGACACCTCTGCCAGCAGCTCATCACAACAGCCACTAATCACATGGCTAGCGGAGAATCACCAGCCACGAGAACCAGCCATATGGCAGAGTAGCACATCACAGCCACCTCCCAGCTTGGATCGGCACTTGCTCGGTGCGGACAGCCAAGCTCACATCAATTATAGCAGCCATGAATCGCACGGCCGATGGACCACCAGCCACGAGCCAGTGAGCCAACCAGCGCATCGCAGCCACAATAAGCAGCGGCGGCCCAGCTTTGAGGACCGCCACTTGCACGCTTCAATCACGGTGGTCACAGCAGCGCCCAGGGTGCCCCATGACATTTTCATGGGCAAACGCGCCTCTTTGTCTCTGCCACAGACACACGGCTGATCCATGGTGATCTACAGGACGGAATCGCCTCTTATCCCCACAGCACGGACACCAGACAACACTATAATTCCACACCGATGCATCAGACCAGAGCTTCCATGGCTGGTGCTGCTGATGTAAGACACTACATCGTAACACTGACGTGATTCCCTACACAACCAATCACAGCTCTTATAGAGCACTGTGTCATACCGAACAATGGGGTCAACCCCACCTTCTCACAAAGATAAAAGTTTCTGTCCACTCCTTGCTTAGAGTTGCTCTCAGACACTTCCTGGATCACTCTTCGGCTAAGATTCCTTGCCAGGAATTTTTAGGCTAAGTTGGGGACTCTCTGAGAGGACTATGATATGCTTCATGATACAGTGGGGCAAAAAATTATTTAGTCAGTCGCCTACTTAGAAAGATGAGAGAGGTCTGTAATTTTCAACATAGGTACACTTCAACTGTGAGACAAAATGAAAAAAAAACAAACAATCCAGGAAATCACACTGTAGGATTTTTAAAGAATTTATTTGTAAATTATGGTGGAAATTAAGTATTTGGCCAATAAGTTCAACTCAATTCTTTGTAACATAATCTTTGTTGGCAATGACAGAGGTCAAACGTTTCCTTTAAGGCTTCACCAGGTTTGCGCACACTGTAGCTGGTATTTTGGCCCATTCCTCCATGCAGATCTCGAGAGCAGTGATGTTTTGGGGCTGTCGCTGGGCAACACGGATTTCAACTCCCTCAACAAATTTTCTATGGGGTTGAGGTCTGGAGACTGGCTTGGCCACTCTTGAAATGCTTTTTACGGAGCCACTCCATTGCCCAAGCGGTGTGTTTGGGATCATTGTCATGTTGGAAGACCCAGCCACGTTGCATCTTCAATGCTCTCACTGATGGAAGGAGGTTTTGGCTTAAAATCTCATGATACATGGCCATGTTCATTCTTCCCTTAACACGGATCAGTCGTCCTGTCCCCTTTGCAGAAAAAACAGCCCAGAAGCACGGTGTTTCCACCCCCATGCTTCACAGTAGATATGGTGTTCTTGGGATGCAACTCAGCATTCTTCTTCCTCCAAACATGAGTTTTTACCAAAATGTTCTATTTTGATTTTCTTCTGGTGTCCTTTGACAACTCTGGTCTTGGCCATGGTTGAGTTTGGAGTCTAACTGTTTGAATTAGGTGTCTTTATACGGATAACGAGTTCAAACAGGTGCCATTAATACAGTTAACAGGTGGAGGACAGAAAAGCTTCTTAAAGAAGTTGTTACAGGTCTGTGAGAGCCAGAAATCTTGTTTGTGGGTGACCAAATGCTTATTTTCCACCATAATTTACAAATAAATACTTTAACCCCTTAACGCCCGAATTTATATAGCTGTATATAAAAAAATGTTTTGTGTGTGTTTTTGCCTTTAAGTAGATGGTAAATAATGTTATTATTAATTTCACTTTTGCACAAAAACTAGATAGTAATATTGGGTATTCTGGTAATGACTTTATGTTATGTTATAATAATAATGATGGTATGTTGAAAATTTGCGACAACAGGCATACAGGTCAGTTTGGTAAGTTGCATATTTGAGTCAGTGATTGTAGCATATATGCGATGGGCGTTAAGGGGTTAAAAATCCTACAATATGATCTCTTGGATATTTTTTATTTTTTTTTTGTCTCTCATAGTTAAATTACAGACCTCTCTCGTCTTTTTAAGCAGAAGAATTTGCACAATCAGGGGCTGACTTAATACTTATTTTACCCCAATGTATGGGCCCTGGAGTTTGCCAAAAAATACCTGAAGTACTCTCAGACCATGAAGAAGAAGAAAAAAATTCTCTGGTCTGATGAGACAAAGATTGAACTCTTTGGTCTGAATGACAGGTGTCATGTTTGGAGGAAACCAGGCACCATCCCTACAGTGAAGCATGGTGGTGGCAGCATCATGCTGTGGGGATGTTTTTCAGCAGCAGGAACTGGGAGACTAATCAGGATTGAGGGAAAGATGAATGTAGCAATGTACAGACACATGCTGGATGAAAACCTGCTCCAGAGCACTCTTGACCTCAGACTGGAGCGATGGTTCATCTTTCAGCAGTACAATGACTCTAAACACACAGGCAAGATATCAAAGGAGTGACTTCAAGACTACTCTGTGAATGTCTTTGAGTGGCCCAGACCTGAATCAAATTTAACATCTCTGGAGAGATCTGAAAATGGCTGTACATAAATACTTATGTACATGTGATTTCTTAGTTTTTCTTTTTTAATAAATTTGCAAAAAATTGTAAAAGCTTTTTTCATGTTGTCATGATGGGGTGTTATGAAACTCCCTTTCAGAATAAGGCTGGAACATAAAATGTAAAAAAGTGAAGCGCCGTGAATACGTTCTGGATGTACTGCAAAGATCAAACTGCAACGGTCTTTGTGTATGTAGTTGCCATTTATTTATTTACACAAAAAATTAATACAAATGCTTTAGACAATCTGTTGGTCCACTTAGAGAGGGACCACGATTGTCTCAATGTAAAAAATTACAAGGAACATGACATATGGAACATGGGAAGAAGCACAAAAAAAAAAAGGTCCCAAAAGAGACACAGAGGTGTAAGTTTTCACAGAAAACACTGAGTTATGGGCGAGCACAGAACACTGATGAGGGGACGGCGCACTAACGGGAACAACACACCGTGCTCACGTGTGATAAGAACATGTCCACACCACTGTCACTGGAGATGCACAAAAGAAGTGGAGCTCATCTTCAAGTCCTTGCTGATCCCTTTGGGAAGGCGTGGCTCAGAGTTTACTCCCCATGAGTAGCAGAAGCTCCTCGTGACCTTTAGAAAGTGCTCTTTTGTTTGTTTTCTATAAGAATGCCAGGAAGTCTCATTAAAAGAACTCAGGCTTCATAAAAGTGTGAGATCAAATGTGATGTGATGAGAAACCATTTGATCCTTGGAAGTTGGAAAGCTTCCTGCTGGACTTTCTTTCCGTACAGAGTCTGACCCTCAAGGTCGTGATCCTACAGATGGGCCGGCACAGCTGCTTCATGCCGTTTTCTGTTCTCCGTTGCTCTGGAAGTCACATCTTCAGTTTTTTTGTGGCAACACTGTTCACTCCGGAGTGGATCCTGATCACAGAACAAGGTTCTAAGCTTTCACCACAGGTGGGCTTCCACAGTGGCTTGCAGACAGCAGCACCAACTAGTGTCCATGTTGGTTGTTAAGGTGGTTTGGAGGCAGTGGTGGTCCATTGACACCAGGATGGTAAAATGCACAATTGTTCTCATAGCGACAGCTTCCCTTCATCATGAAGTGTCGACACACCGGCCTGTTGGACATGTCTGATGGAGAAACAGAAAACAGCATTAAGGTCAGCAAACGCAGCACATCTTTTATTACACCTTTAAACTGCAACTGCACTGTGTGAAATCATCTACCTGGAATTTGACTGCATTATTAGTGGCTTTTATAGAACGGGTGAGTGGGTCCTTGTTATGTCATGTGGCATGTATTATTCGTCCCATTTGTGTTACATTGCATTTAGTGTGCAAATTTGGTTCCACACGTTTTGTACCATTGCACACTGTGAACCCCGCCCACACGAGTGGGGGAGGCATTTAGCTAAACATGGCAGACTTTGTTTTGCTAACGAATGAGGATTTAAACGAGCTAATTGACAGCGCTAACACTAACACACAGACCTGTTAGGATGAAAGCCTGGACAAATTTCTGACGCAATTTTTCGCTGGACTGAGGAGGTACATGAAGTCTTTTTTTGTTTTTTGTTTTTTAAGTACACAAAGTGAGTTCACAGCATCACGGACGACATCGTCACTCATTTTTGAACTTTCTGTTTTTCCAAGTTGACTGAGAACAATTTGGACTCCTGTTTAAAGTTCGTGTTGGACTTTTGATGTCAAAGCAGCAGTGACACACAGCAAAATGTAAGTCCCTTTTCTGTTTATAAATTAATGTATCAAATGACGAGGATCTAATTTAGCTGTTATATTTGGTGAAAGGTGCAACATCCCAGCTTTCACCGACTTAAATATTTGTACCAATGATGTTAATATTTTCCAGAGTTCCTACAGCTTCAGGTAAAATAAATTTAACTTTTTAAATGGCAGTCAGAAAGAAGTTTAAGACCAATAACTGAAAATGAAAGGGGGGGAAATACATGCAATATAAACTTAAAGGTTGAGGAGAAATTTGCCCATTTATTTATTGTAACATAAAATATGCTTTACTGGTTTAAGCCATGATGCCAAATTTTGATTGAAAAGATAAATTTGCACTTCCCATGAGTCTCTGCTCCAAGTATTGTGGCAGAGTTTTGTTGGTTTCAGTTAAAGTCTGTCAGCAAAACCCAACAAAACTTTGCCACAACTCAGGCTTTGTAAAAATGTGAGATCAAATGTGATGACATGAGAAACAGCTTGAGGGCAGTTATGAAAAGACTGATTCAAGACATTTTAATGTCAATTAAGGCCTTATTTTTGGTTTAACAAATTCAACACCTTTTAAGACTTTAAGGATCTGCAGGAACCTGAATTCCTGTTTGTTGTGGAGAGAGAGAATGAATCCCTCAGTTTAATGAGTATCTGCAAGTTCTGACAAACCTGCAGGAAGTTGGCATGTAAACTGTTCCTGAAGCAGGCAGCCAATCAGGAACGACCAGACCGTCCCACCAAATACAGACACTCAGCTGCCAAGTCAGTTTAATTTCTAAATTAATGCAAATATTTAAGTGATTATTTCATACAGTAGAAATATAATCCGGAGGGGAGTTTGGGGGGAAATCATGTACAAACTAGTACTTGATTCATTTTTTTTTAAATAATATAATAAGTGCATCTGAAATAGGACTCCTCAGTGTACCACAGCAGGATTAGGTCATGCTTTCAGTATGTCTGGTTCTGGTCCCAGACAGATTCTGTCTGAATTTGAACCTATTTCACTAGATAACTTGAGTTTGTGATGGAGATCACGAGCACAGCTTGCTCTTTGGATCCTCTGCTGCTTGTAAAGCAGCTTCTCACTCAACACGGGTCTGTTTTGCTTTAAGACTGCTGAAGTTAAACCTTAACTTCTGAAGAAACCTGATTTGGACCAGTGGATTCTGAAAATGGACTGACATCTAAGGTCTTGATCTTGTCAAAGATTCTGGAGAAGGTGGTTTCAAGACAACTTGTAAAACATTTGTCTGAGAATTTGCATTCTAGAGAGGGCACTCAGACGTGCGCGAGCTGCTGCTTGCTCTGGATGATGACGTCACGTTGACTTTGACAGTGGATTTGAGCACTGCATTTGAATCTGCCATTTTGTTGAAAAGACTGGAGAATTTGTTTGTCGTTTCTGGTCAAGTGCTTTTGTGGCCAAGATGTTTGATTCAATGACATGTCACTGGAATCACCTGTGGTTAAGTGAACTCCATTCTTACTTTTTGGTTTCTTTGTATATGGCACCATTTGGAGACGTTTGCCACTACTCTGGAATTGATTTTGTTACGACAGTTTACAATTATATCTGCCTGTTTTTGCAGAAAATGTCTAATGTTGCCACGTTGGTGGCTTGTCTGGTTAATGCAGAGTTGGATGTCAAACTTCCTGCTTCTGAACTCTAATAAGCCTGAGGTGATGTTTGTTAGACCTGCCAGGCTGAGGTTCATGTAATCATCTTACACAGTCTCTGTCAGCACAGATACTGTCAAAAATCTTGGTGCAATCTTGGATAAGACTCTTTTGATACACATCAAGGAAGTGACGTGCTGCCCCTTTACATTTACATAAAAAGATCAACTCTGTGTATAATGGATGTTCAAGTACTGGTCCATGGTTTTTTGTTGTCCAGAATTTATTATACAGTGATCTAAAATCTGATATTACATAACTTTTGTGAGCCAAAGACTTTGGTAAATCCATTTCTAACACCAAGACATGTTGTCCATATTGAGATAAAGTGTATTCTCAAAGATGTGAAGAATTTCTAAAGACATTTTCAGCTTTAGAGCCAAATTATCTTTTACACAATATTTTAGACAAATGTCTCACATTCAAAAAAACAGATTGTTCTGAACATTTTGATATGCAACACATGAACATAACATTTTATGCAAGTACCTTAAAAGGGAAATAACTTAAGATATCGTAACATGACCTGAGCGTGGTGGCTTAAGACTTACCTTCATTCCTAAGGCATAACCTTTGAGTGCCGGGAAGTAAGGTTTTATGTTCTGATGTCCTCATTTGTACTTTATAATTTAATTTATTTTAATATGCCTTTTATGTTGTGCAGTGTTTTATGGGCCCTGTTATACCACACATATATATATATATATATTTTAAGTGCTTTATAAATAAATTATACAAGTCATTAATTCATTTATATATGAGGCACGTATGTGCATACATATAATTTATTTATAAAGCACTTCCTAAACACAGTCAATCCTAAAAGCCAGAGAAACAAACACACGTCAGCACCTGTTCAGCAAATATTGTCAACAGATGTTAAATTGAGTGATAATACAGAGTGAGAGAAGCCAATGACATACCCATTTATACGTTTTAGGAGATAGGAAAACATTTCCATGTTGCTTCAAGATCATCACACACAAAGGCACTTTATAAAAATAAAAATAAATAAATAATCTTGGTCTGAGTTTGGCAAAAAGCATGTAGGAAACCACCTCATCTCTGCCACTATTTCTGTAATAAATTCTCTATGTGTATGATGTGTGTAACCCCTGTGTCTCTGCCAGCACTTGTCTCTTGAAGAGCATGTACCATTCATGTTGTTGAGTCCTCCTCTAGGACCTCCTCGGCCTCGGCCCCTGAAGCCTTGGTCAACCCCTCGACCCCGACCTCCTCGATGAAAGTGACCTCCTCGATGGGGCCCTCCTCTCATGGATTCATCTCCCCAGTAGTTGCCGTTTTCCCCACGACCTTGGTTTGGTGGTGGCCCCATCATGCGAGGGCCACCACCAGCATTGAAATGTGGTCCATGATTGTGGGGTGGAGGTGGGTGGTTGAAGCGAGGACCTCCAGGTGGGTTGTTGGGTGGGTAGCTGTTCATGGGCATCTGCATGTGCATGTTGTTCATTCCTGGGCCATGGCCCAGCAAGCCTGGATTGACAAGATTAAGAGGAACAGCAGGTTGTTGAAGACATCTGAAGCACTCAGGCAGGTTGTCATCAAGCTGTGACAACAGACTAAGTGGTGACTTACCTGGTGGAGGTCCATTTTGATTTTGGTTCTGGCTCTGCTGTAAGGAGCCCAGCAACTGCTTAATCTTCTCAGAGAAGTCTGGCTGCTTGATGAGTTCTTCTGTAGACTGGTTACCCTGAGCACCCTGTAAACAACAACACACGTTAACAAACAACAGCCACTGTTGTCCAATGACAAATTCATTGACACAAAAAGCTGAAAAACTGAATTATGTATTTGTGCGTGCCCGTTTACATTAAAAAAAAAAAGAAGATTCCTGAATTGCCGGTCTTCATTAGTCAGCTCTAACTAGACTTTCCACAGTCACCATCATTAAAAAAAAAAAAAAAAGAATTAAACAGAGATTCCACAACCTGCTGTAAACTGTGAATGCAGTAATTTATGTACCATTATCGAGGAAAGCAGCTCCTGTACATTCACAGTGGGGGTCACGGGGTTGGAGACAGTACTTGTGGCTTGAGGGCTGCGGGAGCTGCTGCTCAAGTTAACCATGAGGTTTGCCAGCACAGGGGGAAGCTTGGAGGCTTCATTGGCGGCCATGGCTGAGCTTTGCTGTGGCAGTGTGTCCTCAACATAGCTGTCATCCACCATGGACAAGTCCTGCACAAAAACAATAAGAACACAGACTGCTTAGTGAGGAAGGCATCACCTTCACATTCATACAGTGTGTGTGTGTGTCAGTGGTGGGCACAGCTAACCAAAACGTTAGCTTTGATAACAGATAATCAGCTAACTGAAAAGTTATCTTTTATAAAGCTAAACCAATAAACCATCCAAAAATTTATCGGAAGCTACAGATAACTGATAACTTCCAGTATTGTCTCCGGTACACTTGCAACTACTAACAAGCTGATTTTGAGTTTTAACACCACAATGGCTTCTTGGTGCATCAAAGGGGACCACAGACCCAAACAATAAGTCAGCACTTCTGTCTTTGTGCACCCTGCCCCCTGCTGGAAGCGCCTGTTTATTACATAGCTTCCAGCAACGAAACTCAATTCTCTACGCAATAACAGCGTTGCCGTGAGGTGGAGGTCTTGGAAAATAAAGCAGTGCTGACTTATGGTTTGATTTATAAATAAAATTAATACAGATAGAATAACTCCATTAATGTCAATGCTGTCATTTGTACAAAGTTAAAATATAACATACATCTTTTAATTTTAAATAATGCACCAATTCTGAAGTTTTGTAACAAACACAGACAGATGCCAAAGGGATGATGGGTAAAATGTGCCTCCGCTAACACTGACTGGTTGACTCATTCATTCTATGTAAAAACCAATACATTAATGTGAGTTGTGTCGTGTGTTGGTGTTTACATATAAATGTGCTTTTGTAAAATATTCCAGTTTTAATTTTGTAAAAAAAAAAAAAAGTAGTCACGTTGTAATTAGATAGCTGTCTGATATAGCCGGTGTCAAAATAAAATAAACAGAACACTGCCATCTACTGGTTCCCAGATGCTCAGTACTTAGGGCGAATACTGCCATGAACACTCCTGACCAGTAGATGGCAGTAGAGGCCATGAATACTTGCCAAAACAAAAGATTCGTGGAATTTAATAAATAAACTGAATTTCAGACATCTTATATATATTACTCTGAAACAAAGATGACAGTGTTTGACATTAGCAGGACTCGATTGCAGTGATTCCAATTCAAAGTAATGGAGAAGCTACCTGGGATTCTTCTGGCATTTTTACATAAAACCAACACAGTAACAACGTCTATAAACCCAGAGAATATATTCACGAGAGTTTTAGGCACAATATACAGAGTTTAATGCTGTTGTCTGTGTGGAGTCTGATCAGAGCGTCTCAAATGCATTTCTTCTGTTGTGAATGTACTGAGATTACCCATAATGCATTGGGCACAGCATATCCACACTAAAACTTTCAAAATTAGTGCATTACTTTAAAACTAAAACATATATCTGATATTTTCATGTTATAAAACTTCAGACGTGACGTTAATTTAAATAACTTGTCCAAAATTAGTTTGGTTAAAATTTTAACCATAAGTTAAAACTGTATGCCTCTGGATGACTTGGGTGATATTGCCAGCCTATCAGTATGGGGTCAAAAGAAATTAGTTTTTTCTTTTCTGTGATCAGTTCTCCTTTGCCTGCAGAGGATAGAACTGCACATCTACTACAAAACATTTAACAGGTAGGTACTCAATTGATTTTAGACTTCAGAAATGTTTGTAACTATTAAGCTTTACCACATCTGCAAAAATATGTTAGCTGTCTAAAAATTATAGGACCAAAACTTATCGGAAGATAATTAGTCTGATAATGGTTTTCAAAGTTATCTGAAAAGCTAATTCGATAATGAAAACATTATCTTCGATAATTGGCGGTTAGCGGAACTGTGCCCACCACTGGTGTGTGTGTAGGTGTGTGTGCGCACATGCTGCGCAGCATACCCACCTCATCCAAAGGGATAAGACGTGGAGGCATGGGCTCATATGGCTCAGGGTCTGGTTCATGGGGACTGTCAGGCACACTAAGCAGTAAAGTGTCAGAAGAACACAATATTAGGATCTCACAATTCTAAGTTTATTTGTAAGAAGAATCATTCTGTTTGCATCTTGCTCTCCTACCTCTCCTTGCTGAGAAAGATCTCCTGTAGGATGCCCATCTCACGGTCCCTCTGGGTGAGTTTCTCTGTGGAGTTGGTCCCTGGGGTAACCAGACTGCCAGCTAGTGTCAGAGGCCTTGGAGGTGTCCAGGGGATCCTTTCTTCCATGGCATCGTGGGACAGCCGACGAGCCATCTCAAACGTATGCCTGTCCATCATCAGCTCACGTTTAGCTGCCTCACCAAAGTCCTTGATCTTATTGACATTAACTGTAGGCAAAGAAAAACTAAGATTATCCTCTGTATAGGCTCCAAGGCCCAATGGTGCCAGTGCCCATCTCAAGAGAGTGAAGCAGGTGATAGTACACAACTTCCCCTGGAAGGGTCACTGGTCCAACACATATTACTGCCCCAGCCAAGGCCAGGACCCAGCTTGTCCAGAGACTCAACCAGATAGCGTGATGTGGGACCACAGAGATATCAATGGATCAAAAATCAATACACGATATGAGAAACACATCAGTGGTGCACATGTGGAGCAACCAAGACTCAGAATGAACATAGAATACCCAATACAGTGCATCACGACAGAGCAGGGTCGTATCTAAAACCAGATTTAGCAGTCGAGTGTGTCTAAAACAACCAAAAGCCTTTTTCAGCACTTGGAGAAAATCTATGAAGTCCTTGTATAAACTTACATATAAATCCATATATTCAGTATGTTACCCTTATTTGACGTGCAAAATTGCCACAGCATCAATGACATCCAAATTGATTGATAAAACTTTAGAATGTTTTATTAAACCCTTTCTTATAGAAGTAATGCAATCACATTATAATTACTAACATTCCTTTTAGTTAGGAATGTTACCAGTCATAATGTGATTAGTTAATTCCAATCTGATTTACAACCACCAATATTTCTAAGACATCACCAAATTGAAGATTGTTATGCTACGTGATGATATCCAGCTCTGTATATTCAAGGTGCGTGACAGCAGATGTATCTGTCTGTGTTGAACTCTCTGTAAAAATGTCAAGGTCAAGCAAATCTGACCTCTGGAAAGGCCTCATGTTGCAGTGCGTGTTAATAAAATTATTTTCTTATGTTTGAGACTTGCAATGTGTTCATAGTCACAATGGAACAACTGAAAATTCAGTTAATTATGAAGCACTAACGCTGATATTAATACCCAGGGAAAGAGATACAGATTTTATATTTATGGTAGTTTTACCAAGAACCATATACAAATGATGTTATGAAAATAGGCCAAGACTGACTTCCGTGCATCTATATTTGTCACATCAACACAATGGTGCATTCAAATGAATGCCACAATGTAAATAATGTAATTAATGCAATGCTGTGCTTGTTCTGTTGGACCTCAGTGCTGCTTTTGATACTGTTGACCATAAAATTTTATTACAGAGATTAGAGCATGTCATAGGTATTAAAGGCACTGCGCTGCGGTGGTTTGAATCATATTTGTCTAATAGATTACAGTTTGTTCATGTAAATGGGGAATCTTCTTCACAGACTAAAGTTAATTATGGAGTTCCACAAGGTTCTGTGCTAGAACCAATTTTATTCACTTTATACATGCTTCCCTTGGGCAGTATTATTAGACGGTATTGCTTAAATTTTCATTGTTACGCAGATGATACCCAGCTTTATCTATCCATGAAGCCAGAGGATACACACCAATTAGCTAAACTGCAGGATTGTCTTACAGACATAAAGACATGGATGACCTCTAATTTCCTGCTTTTAAACTCAGATAAAACTGAAGTTATTGTACTTGGCCCCACAAATCTTAGAAGCATGGTGTCTAACCAGATTGTTACTCTGGATGGCATTTCCCTGATCTCTAGTAATACTGTGAGAAATCTTGGAGTTATTTTTGATCAGGATATGTCATTCAAAGCGCATATTAAACAAATATGTAGGACTGCCTTTTTGCATTTACGCAATATCTCTAAAATCAGAAAGGTCTTGTCTCAGAGTGATGCTGAAAAACTAATTCATGCATTTATTTCCTCTAGGCTGGACTATTGTAATTCATTATTATCAGGTTGTCCTAAAAGTTCCCTAAAAAGCCTTCAGTTGGTTCAGAATGCTGCAGCTAGAGTACTGACGGGGACTAGCAGGAGAGAGCATATCTCACCCGTGTTGGCCTCCCTTCATTGGCTTCCTGTTAATGCTAGAATAGAATTTAAAATTCTTCTTCTTACTTATAAGGTTTTGAATAATCAGGTCCCATCTTATCTTAGGGACCTCGTAGTACCATATTACCCCATTAGAGCGCTTCGCTCTCAGACTGCGGGCTTACTTGTAGTTCCTAGGGTTTGTAAGAGTAGATTGGGAGGCAGAGCCTTCAGCTTTCAGGCTCCTCTCCTGTGGAACCAGCTCCCAATTCAGATCAGGGAGACAGATACCCTCTCTACTTTTAAGATTAGGCTTAAAACTTTCCTTTTCGCTAAGGCTTATAGTTAGGGCTGGATCGGGTGACCCTGGACCATCCCTTGGTTATGTTGCTTTAGACGTAGACTGTGGGGGGGTTCCCATGATGCACTGTTTCTTTCTCTTTTTGCTCCGTATGCATCACTCTGCATTTAATCATTAGTGATCGATCTCTTTTTCCTGGTTCTTTCCCTCAGCCCCAACCAGTCTCAGCAGAAGACTGCCCCTCCCTGAGCCTGGTTCTGCTGGAGGTTTCTTCCTGTTAAAAGGGAGTTTTTCCTTCCCACTGTGGCCAAGTGCTTGCTCATAGGGGGTCGTTTTGACCGTTGGGGTTTTTCATAATTATTGTATGGCCTTGCCTTGCAATGTGGAGCGCCTTGGGGCAACTGTTTGTTGTGATTTGGCGCTATATAAGAAAAAAGTTGATTGATTGATTGATTGACTTTCCTCACTCTTCTTCTTTCACAGTCACTCAGTTTTTGAGAACTGTCTACTCCAGGCAGATTTACCACAGAGTGTTTGTATTTCTTCATAATTGATGTAAATAAAGACATATTCAGTGGCAGCTTCACCATCAGAGAGCCTCATCCACAACGAGCACAAGACTCCAAGCTGTCACTGATGTTAAAGGGTATTAAGAACAGGGGTATGTAAACTTTTGATCCAGGTTATCATTGTGCAAGTCAATCTCAATCAAGCTCAATAACACCATATTTGCAGCATATCATATTGGAATATGCAATAATATATAGTAAGAATATGAATAAATGTCAACTGTCCACATAGACATCTGGGGTGACAGAAAATTGACACTTTTTCAAAATTATTTTTTTCAACAACTATAAATTTTGTTAAAAGAACCTGGTGTATCATTTAAATGTGTAAATATGTTCCATAATAAGACAAACCATCATAGAAAATGTTCTATAGCTGGTATTTTTCTTTGATTTTGAACTAATCAAAGATACGAACGACATGTAAAATTTTGGGTTTTCTACCATCTCGAGGCCTTTGTGGAAGGCAGATGCCACTAGATACACCAAACCTGCCAACATTTCCAGACTCTACACCAAAAGTTAGCCCAGCCTGAGCAGTTTCAAAGCTGTGAAGCATATAGGGAGCTCATTAACTTGAAAAAACAGTTTTCACGATATGTGAAAAATTCACAAAATTTTACAAAGGCTGTAACTTCAAATGTTTGCAAGATACAAACCTAATTTTTGGCATTTCACCAAAGCTTCATAAAAGGAATAACATATCAAACTGACAGAACAGAAGGAGGGGTGACGAGGAAAAAAAAAAAAAAAAAAAAAAAAAAAAAACAAGAAAAAATAGATTCACATCCGAATCACGATTCTTATTTATTAAGATGCTGAACTGATCCAAAATGTCCAAGAATTGATTTTTAAAAAGCATTTTAAAAAACATTGTCTTGCTTACTCGATGCATGTACTGTTTGTCAGGCAACGGCCTCCGTACTACAGCGTCCCCGCGAGGGGAGGGTCCGGCATGCTTCAAACATTCGTGAGCTGCAGTTTAGCATTGCGGACGAAGAGCTAATTCAGCCAGCACCGTCTTTGCTGAAGGCAAATGTTTGGGCGCATTTTGGATTTTATTATTTGCTGCGTAAGAAGGAGCTCGACATGACTTATGCAGTGTGCAAAATCTGCAAAATGAAAGTCAAGTACTTCGGAAACACTTCAAATCCGCAAGCCCACATGCTACGTCATCACCCGGAGCTAAAAGAAGCGGAGCAGCGGTATCTGGTGACTACTGACCAGCGCACACTCCATCACTTCGCTAAACTGCCAGCCAACTCTGAACGAGCAAAGCAGATAAGTAAATTTACATCTTTAGAATCACTAAATCACAGAGCACATGCATTCTGTAAATTTTACCTCTTTCAGTCTCATCAAGGTCAAAATAGAAGTAGTGTTTTAGCTGTTCCTCCTCAGCCCAATGAACTGTCTTTTTCTTCTTTCCCTTTTTAGTCAAGTTTTCTTCTTCACCTCGTGGCTCTGCCAAAGCATTTGGCTTCTCACCTAAAAACCACAAAAATAAACAGATGGTGTGAATAGGCAGATAAAAAAACAGCAAATTTGCCCAATTAAAATTTTAAAAAGTTTTAATTTATATTTCAATGTTCAATCATCTTCTCTTCAAAACAAAGAAACATGACAAAATAGGCACTGCTGGACATTATTTATACAAAAAAGGCCCAGTGTGAACATGTATTCTGTCTTTTCCAGCCTCTTGAACATAAAATTAATGCAAGAGCTTCTTGGTCGAGTACTTCAAAATGTACAAAATAAATAACCAGACTTCTGCACCTTTTTCTGACTCTAGTCAGAGAGAGAGAGGAACATTTAAAGGTGCTGCTACCATTACTATCAGGGGTCTCCGTGTCCTCGGATGGAACCGGTGTCCCAGGCTGCTCGGGCTCCTGACTTTCCTCGGGGGGAGTCGTCGACGCTCCAGTTTCCGGTGATGACGGTTTAGCAGAAGGTGATGTGTATGCAGGCGGCTTAGTGTCAAAAGGACTCGCCTGGTAACACACAGTTAATACAATCAATCAATCAATCAATTTTTTTATATAGCGCCAAATCACAACAAACAGTTGCCCCAAGGCGCTTTATATTGTAAGGCAAGGCCATACAATAATTATGTAAAACCCCAACGGTCAAAAACGACCCCCTGTGAGCAAGCACTTGGCTACAGTGGGAAGGAAAAACTCCCTTTTAACAGGAAGAAACCTCCAGCAGAACCAGGCTCAGGGAGGGGCAGTCTTCTGCTGGGACTGGTTGGGGCTGAGGGAGAGAACCAGGAAAAAGACATGCTGTGGAGGGGAGCAGAGATCGATCACTAATGATTAAATGCAGAGTGGTGCATACAGAGCAAAAAGAGAAAGAAACAGTGCATCATGGGAACCCCCCAGCAGTCTACGTCTATAGCAGCATAACTAAGGGATGGTTCAGGGTCACCTGATCCAGCCCTAACTATAAGCTTTAGCAAAAAGGAAAGTTTTAAGCCTAATCTTAAAAGTAGAGAGGGTGTCTGTCTCCCTGATCTGAATTGGGAGCTGGTTCCACAGGAGAGGAGCCTGAAAGCTGAAGGCTCTGCCTCCCATTCTACTCTTACAAACCCTAGGAACTACAAGTAAGCCTGCAGTCTGAGAGCGAAGCGCTCTATTGGGGTGATATGGTACTACGAGGTCCCTAAGATAAGATGGGACCTGATTATTCAAAACCTTATAAGTAAGAAGAAGAATTTTAAATTCTATTCTAGAATTAACAGGAAGCCAATGAAGAGAGGCCAATATGGGTGAGATATGCTCTCTCCTTCTAGTCCCCGTCAGTACTCTAGCTGCAGCATTTTGAATTAACTGAAGGCTTTTTAGGGAACTTTTAGGACAACCTGATAATAATGAATTACAATAGTCCAGCCTAGAGGAAATAAATGCATGAATTAGTTTTTCAGCATCACTCTGAGACAAGACCTTTCTGATTTTAGAGATATTGCGTAAATGCAAAAAAGCAGTCCTACATATTTGTTTAATATGCGCTTTGAATGACATATCCTGATCAAAAATGACTCCAAGATTTCTCACAGTATTACTAGAGGTCAGGGTAATGCCATCCACAGTAAGGATCTGGTTAGACACCATGTTTCTAAGATTTGTGGGGCCAAGTACAATAACTTCAGTTTTATCTGAGTTTAAAAGCAGGAAATTAGAGGTCATCCATGTCTTTATGTCTGTAAGACAATCCTGCAGTTTAGCTAATTGGTGTGTGTTGTCTGGCTTCATGGATAGATAAAGCTGGGTATCATCTGCGTAACAATGAAAATTTAAGCAATACCGTCTAATAATACTGCCTAAGGGAAGCATATATAAAGTGAATAAAATTGGTCCTAGCACAGAACCTTGTGGAACTCCATAATTAACTTTAGTCTGTGAAGAAGATTCCCCATTTACATGAACAAATTGTAATCTATTAGACAAATATGATTCAAACCACCGCAGCGCAGTGCCTTTAATACCTATGGCATGCTCTAATCTCTGTAATAAAATTTTATGGTCAACAGTATCAAAAGCAGCACTGAGGTCTAACAGAACAAGCACAGAGATGAGTCCACTGTCCGAGGCCATAAGAAGATCATTTGTAACCTTCACTAATGCTGTTTCTGTACTATGATGAATTCTAAAACCTGACTGAAACTCTTCAAATAGACCATTCCTCTGCAGATGATCAGTTAGCTGTTTTACAACTACCCTTTCAAGAATTTTTGAGAGAAAAGGAAGGTTGGAGATTGGCCTATAATTAGCTAAGATAACTGGGTCAAGTGATGGCTTTTTAAGTAATGGTTTAATTACTGCCACCTTAAAAGCCTGTGGTACATAGCCAACTAACAAAGATAGATTGATCATATTTAAGATCGAAGCATTAAATAATGGTAGGGCTTCCTTGAGCAGCCTGGTAGGAATGGGGTCTAATAAACATGTTGATGGTTTGGATGAAGTAACTAATGAAAATAACTCAGACAGAACAATCGGAGAGAAAGAGTCTAACCAAATACCGGCATCACTGAAAGCAGCCAAAGATAACGATACGTCTTTGGGATGGTTATGAGTAATTTTTTCTCTAATAGTTAAAATTTTGTTAGCAAAGAAAGTCATGAACTCATTACTAGTTAAAGTTAATGGAATACTCAGCTCAATAGAGCTCTGACTCTTTGTCAGCCTGGCTACAGTGCTGAAAAGAAACCTGGGGTTGTTCTTATTTTCTTCAATTAGTGATGAGTAGAAAGATGTCCTAGCTTTACGGAGGGCTTTTTTATAGAGCAACAGACTCTTTTTCCAGGCTAAGTGAAGATCTTCTAAATTAGTGAGACGCCATTTCCTCTCCAACTTACGGGTTATCTGCTTTAAGCTACGAGTTTGAGAGTTATACCATGGAGTCAGACACTTCTGATTTAAAGCTCTCTTTTTCAGAGGAGCTACAGCATCCAAAGCTGTCTTCAATGAGGATGTAAAACTATTGACGAGATACTCTATCTCCCTTACAGAGTTTAGGTAGCTACTCTGCACTGTGTTGTTATATGGCATTAGAGAACATAAAGAAGGAATCATATCCTTAAACCTAGTTACAGCGCTTTCTGAAAGACTTCTAGTGTAATGAAACTTATTCCCTACTGCTGGGTAGTCCATCAGAGTAAATGTAAATGTTATTAAAAAATGATCAGACAGAAGGGAGTTTTCAGGGAATACTGTTAAGTCTTCTATTTCCATACCATAAGTCAGAACAAGATCTAAGATATGATTAAAGTGGTGGGTGGACTCATTTACTTTTTGAGCAAAGCCAATAGAGTCTAATAATAGATTAAATGCAGTGTTGAGGCTGTCATTCTCAGCATCTGTGTGGATGTTAAAATCGCCCACTATAATTATCTTATCTGAGCTAAGCACTAAGTCAGACAAAAGGTCTGAAAATTCACAGAGAAACTCACAGTAACGACCAGGTGGACGATAGATAATAACAAATAAAACTGGTTTTTGGGACTTCCAATTTGGATGGACAAGACTAAGAGACAAGCTTTCAAATGAATTAAAGCTCTGTCTGGGTTTTTGATTAATTAATAAGCTGGAATGGAAGATTGCTGCTAATCCACCGCCCCGGCCCGTGCTACGAGCATTCTGACAGTTAGTGTGACTCGGGGGTGTTGACTCATTTAAACTAACATATTCATCCTGCTGTAACCAGGTTTCTGTTAGGCAGAATAAATCAATATGTTGATCAATTATTATATCATTTACCAACAGGGACTTAGAAGAGAGAGACCTAATGTTTAATAGACCACATTTAACTGTTTTAGTCTGTGGTGCAGTTGAAGGTGCTATATTATTTTTTCTTTTTGAATTTTTATGCTTAAATAGATTTTTGCTGGTTATTGGTAGTCTGGGAGCAGGCACCGTCTCTACGGGGATGGGGCAACGAGGGGATGGCAGGGGGAGAGAAGCTGCAGAGAGGTGTATAAGACTACAACTCTGCTTCCTGGTCCCAACCCTGGATAGTCACGGTTTGGAGGATTTAAGAAAATTAGCCAGATTTCTAGAAATGAGAGCTGCTCCATCCAAAGTGGGATGGATGCCGTCTCTCCTAACAAGACCAGGTTTTCCCCAGAAGCTTTGCCAATTATCTATGAAGCCCACCTCATTTTTTGGACACCACTCAGACAGCCAGCAATTCAAGGAGAACATGCGGCTAAACATGTCACTCCCGGTCCGATTGGGGAGGGGCCCAGAGAAAACTACAGAGTCCGACATTGTTTTTGCAAAGTTACACACCGATTTAATGTTAATTTTAGTGACCTCCGATTGGCGTAACCGGGTGTCATTACTGCCGACGTGAATTACAATCTTACCAAATTTACGCTTAGCCTTAACCAGCAGTTTCAAATTTCCTTCAATGTCGCCTGCTCTGACCCCCGGAAGACAATTGACTATGGTTGCTGGTGTCGCTAACTTCACATTTCTCAAAATAGAGTCGCCAATAACCAGAGTTTGATCCTCGGCGGGTGTGTCGTCGAGTGGGGAAAAACGGTTAGAGATGTGAACGGGTTGGCGGTGTACACGGGGCTTCTGTTTAGGGCTACGCTTCCTCCTCACAGTCACCCAGTCGGCCTGCTTTCCCGGCTGCTCGGGATCTGCCAGGGGGGAACTAACGGCGGCTAAGCTACCTTGGTCTGCACCGACTACAGGGGCCTGGCTAGCTGTAGAATTTTCCACGGTGCGGAGCCGAGTCTCCAATTCGCCCAGCCTGGCCTCCAAAGCTACGAATAAGCTACACTTATTACAAGTACCATTACTGCTAAAGGAGGCCGAGGAATAACTAAACATTTCACACCCAGAGCAGAAAAGTGCGGGAGAGACAGGAGAAGCCGCCATGCTAAATCGGCTAAGAGCTAGTAGCTACGCTAAGCTAGCGGATTCCTAAAAACACGCAAAGTGAATAATGTGTAAATAATTTAGAGGTGATTCAGCAGAAGGAGTGCTTTAGTTAAGGCACGTAAAGATTACACTGGGAAACAAATCGTAATCTAGATAACTAGATCAATCTAACTGCGCAGATTAAACAGCTAACAGATACAGAAAAACACCGCTGTGCTCCGGAACAGGAAGTGATACAAAACTGCAGTGAGAGCCAACCACCAGTCCAACAGCTTAAACACGTTATTTTCATTATATGGAAAAAAAAAAAAAGAAGTTGTGAACTCAAGCTTCACAATTCTGACCAATCACAAGCCTGACTGCTGACAGTCTCACTCAGGTTAGCATTAGGACAGCAGTCGCTACCTTGTTAGACGTGGGGGAGGCAACCTTAGCATTAGCAGGGCTCCCTGTGCTGGGCTTCTTCTTTTTGATCTTGATGCCAGGTACTGGGGCAGAGTTCAGGGCATCCAGGAACCCAGTACACTCCATCGCTGCAACACAGGAGAAGTGATGAGATGAAGAAGTTCCACACCAACAATTACAACCTGCTGGTGTGCACGTATTGGCTGAAAACTTACGCTGTGCTGGAATGATCTTCACTTTAATCTCTTTGGCAGCGTTAGAAGGAGTATTTAGGGGCTTATATTTCTTCTCCAGATGAGGAGCGTCTGATAGACCAGAGCTGCAAATTGAACAAATTCAGGGAACAAGTGAAGAACTTTTATTTACCAAGAAAATAATGCTGGATAGGTGGATGTACAACCAACCATATCACCAACACAGGAAAAACGTGGCCCATCACAAGGGCTGCATGATTACAGGAAAAAGCCAAACTTTAGTTACTGTGTGAAACTGATTTGTGATACAGTGAATGAGTGTTCTTATAATGCTGCAGTTAGATCCATAAGCACTTAGACAGTGACCATTTTTGAAATGTTGCCTCCACAATGGAGTTAAAATGGATAAAGTGAAAATAACGTAGTACCACTTTCACTCAGCAGAGGGCGCAGTATATTTGTTGTATAGTATTAAAAGTAGACATTGGGGTGAGGGATTAATAACGGCAGACTGTGACCAACTGACCCAGGAGATCAAAGTGAGCAATGATGAATTTGTCAGGAGTGGCAGCAAAACTTAAGGAAATGACTGAGTCTTCATTTGTATGTGAAACAGCTGAGATACGCTGACCTTTCACATTTCTAACAAATGCAGCCTGAGCAGGCTCTCAGCCACATTCTGCTAATGTGGCTGAGAGAAACTCAAACTTAGTACAAATCTAAACAAGAAGTCTTCAACGGCTGATCAGGAGGAGGAAGTGATGGATTGTAATCCAACAGCTGTGAAGGCAGATGATGGCTGTAACAAGTCCTCAGACACCAATCGTGCAGGATTTTCCAGCCATCGGACCAGGTTAAGGATCTATCGAGGACTGTGGGTTTGTCAGCGTGCAACAACATTCTCACATTAAACCCACGCACAGATGTCTATAGAACAACCCTGGATGTCCTGATATCCTATGCGGGAATAGACCAAAAGACATGCTTCCTTGCCACGATGACGAGTACAAATCTAAAATATTTGACCAACTTTTTATTTTTAATACTTGAGAAGTAACAGCAGTAACAGGGCTCAACCACCAGGTGGTGCTGTGCTCATACCTTGGCCTCTTGAGAACTGGAGGCTTGATGTTGTACTTGTCTCCCAGCTGTGGAGCAGTGGGCGTCTTTTTAGCAGGAACAGGACTAGAAGTTTCCATCTCCAGTCCTAAAGAAAGCACAGTCACAGTCAGTGGGACACTTCTGGCGCGACCTACTCACTTCCTGCCAGTGTAGCTTTACCTATGGAGCGAATCTTAGCATGGCTGGGTGCATGTGCTTTAGATTTCTCCCTCTTCTTCTCCTCCTCTCCAGTCTTTTCCTTCACTTCCCGCAGCGGCACCTTTTGCTCCTCTTTCTTCTTCTTTTTATCTGGGGGAAAAAAAAAGTCCAGTGTCAAGCAGGAGCTAGTTAGGAAGGCAACAAGTGAGAGGATCAATCTATACCAGCAGGTAAGCCGCCACTGCCCGAGGCACTTTGGGAGCGGATTGTGGCCATCCAGCCATCCACCAGCACAGATGCCAACTTCCTCAGGTCTACAGGAGAAGAAAAACAGCTTTAAAACCAGCATACCCATAAAAACACAAAAGTAGCAAAGATTGTGGTTTTATTTAATAAAGGAAACTGACCTTCAGTCTCTGCACTCTTGCTCAGCTGCTTAACCAGCTTGGCTGTGTTGTTCTGGGAGGAGAGGACATTAAAAACAGAGATTAGGTCAGGCGGAGAACCAGAGGCTGGTCACAGAGCGGAAAAGAAGACATACCTGTTTGAGGTGATCCACCTTTAGAGGCAGCTTCTGCAGGGTGAGGAGGATGAGCTGCAGCAGAGGCGTGTTGTTGCTGGTTTTGGAGTACGTCAGCCATGAGTTCAACAGCCTGTAGCCTCCAACCCGGATAAACCTGGAAAAGGTCAGACAGACACTCTCATGGCTCAAGCAAAACTACAACCATATATCATCCACAAATCTTCAAAACTCTAGAGATCTTCTTTAAGCTGCAGTCCTGCTGTGTATTTCAGTGTTCAATAAACATCAACAGGGTTCTTGTTCACGTCAATGAGGCATTAAAATGTAGCACTGGTTCCCATAATCATGAGAATACATATAAAACCCCTCAGTATGGTGACCACTTAAACAACTTGAAAAATTAATTTGAATGTCTTTGATGCAATCAATTTTCTGTGCGGTTGTCAATTTTAAAACGCTGCATCAGTCAAAGCTTTCATCAAAGACACCAGATGTCACGATCTGATATCTGGTGGGAGTGATTAGACGGTGACTCCGAAAATTTTATTTAACCAGGTTAGTCCCATTGAGATTGAGACCCCTTTTCCAAGGGACATCTGGACATTATAAATTTTCCAACTAACCGAACCTGCATGTCTTTAAAATGTGGGAGGAAACCAGAGCACCCGGAGCAAACCCACAAAAAATATAATTTCCAATAATGCTTTTTCATGTGTATTTCAGTTAACACACAAACCTTCAGAATTAGTGTGTTACTTTAAAAGATATCTGTGATATTTTCAGTTTGTAAAATAACAGAGTTGCAGTTACTGTCAATAAACAATTAGTTTTGTCTGAACCAATGAAACCATGAGTGAAACTGTTTTTGTTTCTGCAGTTTCACTCATGGTTTCATTTATAATCAAAACTAATTCCGGACAGTTTATTGACATTAACAGCAGTTCTCATTTTTCAAGGTGGTAAAAATGTTCAGTTTTGGCGACATTCATCCTTGACCCAAAATACATAAACATATCACATGGCAAATGTCTGCTCTCCCCAGTTTGTGCGTGAGCAAAATTGCACGCATGCAGAGCATTTTGTCTTTTCTGCATTCTGGTGTAAGGATGTGCTTTTAATTTGACAAACAAATTTGACAAACAGAGACTGTGGCGAGAGACATTAAAAGCACTAACTTTACTTATGGTACCTGTGTAGCAGACCGAACGGCCCCCTCTAAAAATTGGTCCACCCCGCCTTCACAGCTCATGCGTCAGTCACTTGGGACCGCAGCAGCACGTCTGAGACTGACTCGTTACCCCCAAGCGATCAAAGGGAATAACGTGATTATCAACCATCAGATGACAACCATCAGATGACAAAGTAAAACCTCTTAAATCATTCTAAAGTCAGTTTTGAGCAGAAACAACGCTGTTTTAAGCAGAAAATGAGGTGATAATCAGTGAGTCGTTACTAATGTTCTGACATTCCGTAGGTGCAGCTGTACTGCGTTCTGATTGGTCCGCTGTCTTTTACTATGAAATAATGCTGAATTAATGTGGGAATGATGTTGTACAAAAGCTTCAGATATCTGTCGCTGAGATAGATGTTGACTGGAGTGCAGTTTTAAACAGAAAACAAGGCGATAATTGGTGAGATGTTACTGATGCTCTGAAATGATGTAGGCACCACAGCAGCTGTTGTGCGCTCTGATCTGTCCGCCGTCTTTTACTATAAAATAATGCTGAATTTATGTGGAAATGATTGTTGTACAAAAGCTACAGATATCCGTCAGTGAAATAGATAATGACTGAAGCGCAGAAACAAAGTGATAATCAGTGAATTGCTGGTGACGCTCAGAAATGATGCTCCTGACCTACAAAATGATGCATGTGTAATGAAGGTAGGGCAGACCAATTTTTAGGGGAGACCGTTCGGTCGGCAACACCGGGAGCATAACACTTAACTGACTGAACCAAATGAACTACAAAAACACAATAAAATCAATAACACTAACAACACTGTTAAACTAACATGAACCACAATAACAACATTTAAAACCCCCAAACCCCGAACTCCCATGGCAGCACAATATCCATTGTTTACTGGTTAGCTAAAATCGCCAATTTCTCAAAAAATATTTGTCCCATCAACTTTCCATTTTCGCAACATTCATCCGTGACCCAAAATACATAAGCATGCCAAATGGCAAATGTCAGCTCTCTCCAATTTCGCCATAGTCACGCAGGCATAAATGCACACAGAAGCCAACTAGCTATTATAGATAAGTAGTAGCATTATGGAAAATGTCAAAAGCAGACCTTTAATCAAGAGGTGTGGTAGAGGGCATGATTCCCCCCTCCCCCACCAACAATACCCTCTTTCCATCTGGATATGCCCCTGGTTTGCTGTCCGAGCAGGAGCAATCAAAAAATTATGTGGAAAGCGTGACCTGATTGAGAGGCAAAAAGGTTTCATGAATGCATTTTACGTTATGTCGTCATCAAAAAGAAATTTTAGGAGTATTTTGGGTGGAGGAGAACGTTAGTGTTCATCACCGCCCTGTAACACACCGAAACACACCGCCGCCATGAACATTTTGAATGAGGTAAATTTTTTTTTTATCTTGCGTCCGTCCAGCTTAGATTTTTTTTTTGTCAGGACTGCGTCAGCGCGAAACCTACCTATTGACAGCCCACTTGACGGAAATCAAGAACTAGAAGGAGAGAGCATATCTCACCCATATTGGCCTCTCTTCATTGGCTTCCTGTTAATTCTAGAATAGAATTTAAAATTCTTCTTCTTACTTATAAGGTTTTGAATAATCAGGTCCCATCTTATCTTAGGGACCTCGTAGTACCATATCACCCCAATAGAGCGCTTCGCTCTCAGACTGCAGGCTTACTTGTAGTTCCTAGGGTTTGTAAGAGTAGAATGGGAGGCAGAGCCTTCAGCTTTCAGGCTCCTCTCCTGTGGAACCAGCTCCCAATTCAGATCAGGGAGACAGACACCCTCTCTACTTTTAAGATTAGGCTTAAAACTTTCCTTTTTGCTAAAGCTTATAGTTAGGGCTGGATCAGGTGACCCTGAACCATCCCTTAGTTATGCTGCTATAGACGTAGACTGCTGGGGGGTTCCCATGATGCACTGTTTCTTTCTCTTTTTGCTCTGTATGCACCACTCTGCATTTAATCATTAGTGATCGATCTCTGCTCCCCTCCACAGCATGTCTTTTTCCTGGTTCTCTCCCTCAGCCCCAACCAGTCCCAGCGGAAGACTGCCCCTCCCTGGGCCTGGTTCTGCTGGAGGTTTCTTCCTGTTAAAAGGGAGTTTTTCCTTCCCACTGTAGCCAAGTGCTTGCTCACAGGGGGTCGTTTTGACCGTTGGGGTTTTACATAATTATTGTATGGCCTTGCCTTACAATATAAAGCGCCTTGGGGCAACTGTTTGTTGTGATTTGGCGCTATATAAAAAAATTGATTGATTGATTGATTGATTGAAATCCATCATAGCGATGGAGAACTTTAATCCCTGACAGCATCACTTTAAAAAGGGTACAAAACATTAATGAACTGCTGCCCTCATGGTTTTATCTTGTTCAAGTTAATAAACATGGATGAATGAAAAAGTTTCACCGAATGATATCAGGCCCCATTATGTTAATAACACCAATGAAAAATGTGGCCAAATAAACAAAATTTGAATCTGAATAATCATTTTAGCACTTCCAGAGCCCTTTGAGTTCAGTATTCTCTCACACAAACATCTTAGGAGTAAATGTTATTTTGACCTGACAGTGCACTAATTGTCTCATTTTTGTTTTTTAATCTTACCGCCAGTCTTCTGACTGCAGTGTGACATTAAAAGCTCTCAGTGTGGTCCACATCCATACAATCAGAGCTTTCAACAGGTGTCAGGTATCAGAATCTGACTAAACAGATTTTGACTCAGAAAACAAAAGAAAAAAAAAGAGCTGGAGGACTTCACCTCACTCCTCGTTAACTCGATTCACACCACAATCAGTGCAAACGTGTCATAAAAAAACAACAACAAAAAAACCCCCAAAAAAAAAACCCCTCTGAGATTCTTCACATTGCCTGACTGATGGTTTGTGGTAGACTTGGCATCATAGGCGGGGCCTTTGGGTGCCTTGCCCGCCCTTGGAGTCAGTTGTGACCACCCTGGACAGACAAGCCTGTCAGTCACCCGCCAACCACAAAATAAAAAAAATAAAAAAAACACAAGCTACCATGATTACAATATGTACAAATTTCCAATATAGATTATTCATAATAATGCTGATAAATAAAATATGGAATAATTATTAGACTATAGCCTGGTAGTCATCAGGTACACATACAAAAACAGGTGCAGCCGCAGTGGGAGTTCTCGCAGCAACCCGACTAGGGATGGGTATTGATAAGATTTTATCGATATCGATGCCATTATCGATTCTGCTTATCAATCCAATTACTTATCGATACCTCTTGCGAATTTTCTGTGTACTAAAAGTAGGCTTAAAGTAAATAAATATGAAATTGGTCACTGTATCCTTGGACTCTGGGCATAAATAAAAACAAACAAAATCTGTAGTTTTGTCAAAAGCATTTCCTTTCAGACATTTTGGCATGAATGTCACTCCATACCTCTGAACTGAGCTCAGCCGGCTGCTGCACATCTGTGCAGGACGTCTCATTTTGATTGATTGCAGTTTGTTTATATTACAACATTTGGAAAGAGGTGTCCATTGATTTAACCAGCGTTTCCCTTTTAAGTTATTAATTCCGACTGGACTCTATCATTCTAACTTGACTCGGCAGAGAGCCGTGCAGCGTTTGGAGCTGTGTGAACAGAACGGAGGACGATTCTTGTTTCTTTTTCGCAACAAGACAGGAGTCCCAGTTAGTGATTTTAATCCTCACAAAAGTGACTCACGACTGACATATTCAGGGATGAAAGTGGTGAAAAACAACAAAAAAAGCTGAAACCCAAAACTACCCCCCAACAGCACCCACACAAAAATGTTTGAATTCTAGAAGCTCTGAAATGCAATCTGGCACTATGACAGAAAATAAATTGCAGTGAGTGCAGCATCCACTTTGGTGAGAAAATAAACCCAACTTTCCTTATTCAAATTCATTCCAGTAGTATTCTGCTCTTACTAGGATACAGCAGTTTTCTATCCCTAGGTGTTCACAGGAGACACTTTTTTCATTCCTTCTTATGAGTTAGACAGTGTAACTGTAAAGTTATGTTTGTCATAGATGTAACATAATAATCGAGTTTCAGGTTCAGATGCCCTGTGAGCAATGAGACAAGTTTACTCATTGGCATGCAAAATTGCACCTCTCTGGCATGCAAGTGATTATCGGATATCTCAATAGGGCGAATGGTCTGAAATAAAGCGGGGTGGACAGGAGCGGCTGTGGGACAAAGACATTAGTCCCGTTCTGGCCCTAAAAAAACAAAAAACAAAAAAAAACAATGCAAGGCCCTTCTTCAAATCTGCGTCTGGCGTCAGACAGGTTTTTGGGAGAGCAAATCTGCCATTCTGCAGCTCCTGAATGAGGGTTACTAACTCATAAGGCCCAGTCTCCTTTGCACAGACATGCTGTACCAGGGTGTCTGGACTTAAATTTTCAAGAGAAACCAGGTGCACATGCACCCTGACATCTGTCAGTGATGACTGAGGGATTCCAACAGCAAATATGTACACCTGAACCCAAACTGTGTTGTGGATTTTTATTCATTTATTTTATATTGACTGCAATAATTCCACATTAAGGTTCCCACATTGATGCATATATGTTTATTTGTAGCAGAGCAAATGTGAGACGTACCTGTTAAGAATGTCGTGGGATTTTGTCTGCAGCAAAATATTCAGGTACATACACCTACTGATCATCTTGGTGGAAGCTTTCATCAAACTGTATTACAACAGATCAAGAGTAGACAGTTAACAGAGTATACAGGTCATGATTCAGCAGCAACACATATGGCTCATTTTAGCTTCTTACCTGAATACTTTTGGGACACCCTCAAGGCTGCGCAGCTCCCCATCCTTCCCCAACAGAGCCTCCACGCCCTTCAGAATCTCCCTGGGGTCCACAGGTCCCCCTGCCATATCTGACAAAACAACTCATGGTTAGAACGTGCACAACACATCTGGCATGAACTGGACACTTTAAAATGTCATCTTCAACAATCATTATTTGCCTACCCATCCCGCCAAAAAAGAAAACCTCACAGAGGAATAACACCCAGACTACAGTCAGGAGTCGCTAACAAAACAGAAACCTAGAGTATAGTCAGACCAGTCAGGTTACACACACACTCACTCCCTGAGAGCTAAAGTACAGTCAAGTTCACACACGCCAGACCGGTTTCACCTTGAACCCCCTCACAATAACCACCAGGTTCAAACACCCCCATCAATACCCCGAGCTGGTTAAACTGTCAGCTGCCAAACACAGCAGTGAACTGTTAAAGCCAAAGGCCCCAAAAGTAGCACACTGGAGTACAGTGGGCATAGGTGGCAGCACGCCTGGCGCCCTGTGGTTTTAACAGCACTCGACACCTCACACTTACCAGCACGGCCTGGGACACAAACCGCCCACAGGCATGGAGCACCATCAGGAAACCTGCTGCTTATGAACGCACACGAACAAGAGCACTCAGGGAGCGCATACATCAGCCAGGACCCTGCAGTCCTCCAATTGCATGAGCTACTCTACAGGTGGGGGCGCTGTTTCAATAAAGTACAATAGATGAGATTATTAAAACGAATAATTTAAGAAGTTAATTATTCACGCCTGGCTCAAACTAATGAATGTTCAATTCCAAAATTTAGTCCATTTGAATACTTTTTGATGTCAACATGTGTGTGTGTGTGTGTGTGTATTGGGGGGTGCGATGAGTAACATTAAACAGACTAAGAGGTAGATGAAAACTCAAACCCTGTACTGGAATAAAAGAGAGATTTGACAGAAACAATTTTTTAATCAACATACTTCTGTCACAGTGGAACATGTAATGAAAAGGAAAGCGATAAAGTAGAACAAGGAGAGCACATCCCTCTGCCAAGGTACTGTGGCAAAGCAGACAGAGGCCAGTTCAAATTCTGACACCTCTGTGACATCACAAGGCAGAATGAAAATCAGAATCCAGACTCCAGGATGTCCAAAGCGTTTTATGAATAACACCAAAGCTTGAAGTACTTGCAGGTAGATGAAAGGAAATCCCACCTCACACAAATTAAATTTTGTATCCCATCTACACCTGCCTGGAAGTGCACCATTCCTGCCTTTAAGCATTCACACAAACAACCACTAACTTCCTTTCCTGGCTGATGGCAGTCATTATTTGGGGGGGAGGCGCCATTTCAGCAATTAATATTAAAAGACAATGGCACAAATTACGCAACAACAAACCATGTGACCGAGAACAGAATTGTTAATTTCCCATATGCAATTATAAAATGTGATTTTCACTGAATCATCTCATCAGCTTTTACACTAGAGGGCAGTTAGCGCCCCCTGTAGGCTGTGTGACGTGTCACATGATAATGATATAAAATTTCACATGTACAGCGGGGGACACACATGCTGGTTTCTTCAAAAATGTGACTGGAAAAAAAAGGCCGCCAAGTGTGATTGTCCTTTATGCATGTCCAGACTGTGTACAGTATGTGTTCACAATGTGTTCATTACATTCAATGACCAGAAAGACAGCACACACCACTTCCCCGATAATCAACGGCTTTATGACTCCGTGTCAGAGCAGGCTGGGGTCTGGACCTCAGTATGCGTGGTGATGAGGCAGGAGATGCACACATAAAGAGTTTATCACACAGCTGACAGCTGAAGAAAAGCTCCGGCTTCACAGCAGGATGCCTGTGGTCTTCTTCATGACACTGTGCAGGCGTGTCTACAGTTCTGGCCACTAAAGTTGTTGGTCTGAGCTGTACAAACATGCATTTATTTCTCTGTACTGTCATGCTGAAATGATTTAGTGTCATTTACCATGTAAATAGGCTGTGGCAATGTGAGGAATCAGATCTTACCCGTGTACCCGTGTTGTAGTAGAAGTTTTATAAAGTCTCACACCTCCAAAACACTGCAAATTACACAACTCACGGAAATGTCACAATTATAACACAAAATCACCCACCCACCCTACACCACGACCTACTTATTAGTGTCAGTCATAGGGAAACTCACTTTTTGCCTACATTAATCACTACTACATTTAGTAAAATGTCAAAATAAATCAACTTTCTCCAGTCTGGGGAAATGGTAAAATAATTTACCTAAAGTACAAAAACAGATTTAAGCTACAGAAAAAAACAAGTACTTTCTACAGACCAAAGAAATGGAGAATAATTTAACAAAAAGTATAAAAATATATTTGACTTATGCTATAGAATAAATAAATCAACTTTCTATAGCTCAAGGAAACATTTACCAACACAAAATGTCACATTTCTAGAGCACAAGGAAAACAGTACTAAAATAATTTGCTTAAGTACAAAAATATGGATTTTTGATATATCAGAGAATATAAATCATAACGCTTTAGAGCCCAAGAAAACGTAAACATAATTTACCGAGAATACAGAAACAAACTTTGATTTTGAAAAAAGTACAATTCTCTAAAGCCCAAGAAAACCATACTAAAATTGACCAATAAACTACTTCGATTTGAAGGATAAAAATAAAAGCAATGCATTATTTTTTTTCATGACTTAAAATAATTATCAATTTATTTGTTGTATACGGACCTATCAATAAGTTTATGGCGTTTCAAATGTTGTTGCAGCAAAGGGAGGGGAAAAAAAAAACATTTGTAGGTTGATTTTAAGTATTTTGCCGGGCATATTTAATGATTTATATAAAGTTTCAACGACGGTGCAGGCCTGCGGATCCGCCGCGAGTCCCTCCCGCGGCTTCAGCAAAGCCCTCCTCCCGCTAAACAATGGCCGCCACGCAAACACTCCACGGAGCGCCCCCTCCCCCCTCCAAAAACGTAACCTAGCCAAACACACAAGCAGTTCAGTCTCAACTTAATCTGCGTCAGTTTAGTCAAAACGTCCAGTGTAGAAACCAGGAGGTAGTCTGAATCCACAGCGAGCGTCCCGTCAAACTAAAGCAATCTTTATGTACAGATTGCGCTGGCATCCGTCCGCTACAGCAGGCCAAACTCCGGCTTCGTCTGTTCACTGACTACGCTTACGGCAATCTTTATCAGTAGATTGCTTATGGTTCTTTAACGGTTCTTTCTGGTGCGTCCAGTCCGTCTCACACACAAAGAAACGGAGCATTTGAGCCTCCGTCCGCCTTCCTGTGTGAGCTCATACCAGAACATTCCACAAGCTAACCTAGCCTGCTAGCGTTAGCCTAGCCCGCTAACACTAGCCTATTGTCTTACGACTGAAACAGTAAAACTTACTATTTTTAAACACAGGTCCTCAGCGGCTCGGATATATTGTTCTGTACCTTAAAGGCACTTATAACTCTTATTTCATAAGTTTATAACGTCAAACTTCATGGTTTAGTATCACACAGACTTCTTTTGGGTGGGGCTGTGGTAGCTACAGGCTAGCCTTTCCTTCGGGAGCAAACTGGAGGAAAAAAAGAGTAATCAAATGTCCATTACTTGAAGAAAAAATATGCTTTTAAGTAGTGGTTCAAAGTCCACGATGACCCAGTCTCCAGAGAAGCGAATTCACACCTGCAAAACACAAAAACAAAACACATGTAATTACATAAACCTTCGGCTATGTCAATAGTCATAGTTTGGTTACAATAAATAACGGTTAAAACAAGGTGGAAATGCGCAACACGCCGATGACTGTCGCACAAACCACACTTACCTCTGACCAAATCCACGAATGAAGCCTGGTAGGAGGGACCTGGCTTTTATACACCGTGACGTTTTTTACGTCACATGCAGCGTTCTCCTGCAACAAAATGGCGGTGAAACGACCTCTGCTGCCCAGTGAAGGACAAAATGGCGATTTGAGTTAAGCCTAGCGTGTACGTGTATGTATGTGTGCGCTTGTGCATACTGCACCATTTGAAGCCTTGTTTTGTGTGTGTTAAACCATTTGAAGACATGTTTTCGTATGTGTGTGCGTGTACAGAACCACTTATGTTTTTATGTGTGTGTTGAACCATTTGAAGCTGTGTTTTCATATGTGCGTGTGCGTACTTTAGTTGAAGTGTTGATTTTGTTTGTGTGTGTGTGTGTGTGTGGGCGTGCATTAAACCATTTGAAGCCTTTTGGTTTTTTATGTTTGTGTGTTGAACCATTTGAAGCCATGTTTTCATATGTGCGCTTGTGCATACTGAACCATTTGAAGCCTTGTTTTGTGTGTGTTAAACCATTGAAGACATGTTTTCGTATGTGTGTGTGCGTACAGAACCACTTGTGTTTTTTATGTGTGTGTTGAACCATTTGAAGCCATGTTTTCATATGTGTAGTAGAGAAGCTTGAATCTTCGACTGGACTGGGTTGCTTGACGTGAGGACGTTTCGCTTCAAATCACAGAAGCTTCCTCACCTAAAATACTTGCTCTGGTAGTCTGACTTCTGTCTTGACTCTTGTAGAGAAGAATAAACCAGAAGCCAACAAAAGCTGGGTTTTTTTATCCTAACCAGACCCCACCTACCGAGAGGCTGACTGCTATAGGCTAGTGACTAAACAATAGCTCTAATTAGCACCGATTGTGCTCTAGTTAGCACTCTCCTAATGACAGGACGGATGCCTCCCCTGATGGCTCCCTTGACGACTCTCTCCTGATGACGTGAATGACTCATTACCATGAACAAAAGACTGAAACTGCTTTGACCTGAGTACCACATTGTAAACAGGGGACAAAGCGTGTCTGAGACCCGCTCCGCGGTTAAGGCTGGGTTTCAACTGTTTTACAAAGAATGCTTCCTTGACACCTCTCTCAAACCATTTCTTCTCTCTGGTTAGATTTTAACTTCCTTGTCCTCAAACGTGTGGTTAGTGTCCATTTGAAGCCGTCATATGTGTGAGCGTACTGAACCATTTGTGTGTTAAACCATTTGAATCCTTGTGGATTTTTTATGTGTGTGCGTTAAACCATTTGAAGCCTTGTTTTGTGTGTGTGTTGAACCATTTGAAGCCGCGTTTTCATATGTGTGTGTGAGTACTGAACCATTTGAAGTTGTAGGTGTGTGTTGAATCATTTGAAGCCATGTTGGCGTCGGATTTGCTTCATCCTTTGCGTTCCTCGCACTGTTGTGGCGTTGAGCTACATCGTCTCTGCACTGGGTTGCTTCCACGTGGCGTCGTCATGACGCTGCATGACGCAACTTGAAGCAGCCCTGGTGTGAAAGGGGCTTTAATCCCCTGCCAATTTAAGCATTTTCTTTGCATTCTCACATGCCTGGAAAAAGTCCTCACCATCTCATTTATGTCCGTCACACTTTATTTTCAGTAAAAATGCTGGGAGTGTAATCATGACAAAAATCTTCTGCTTCTGGGAGTGTTAGACTGGATTCTGGGGGTCTCCTGTGACCTCGCCTCCCCCCATCACATCAGTCTGCATGTTTGTTTCATTTGAAAGAAGGATTTGACAAGTTATTTAAAACTGAACACAATTGCTCCAGTGAATAGACCTTCACACTGAGATTTAATGAACAGAATTATTAATAACACATTAACAGTAACAGAATTTAAAGTTACAGGACGAGTAGGCTCAGTTTTACCATACACAAAGCTTCGTGGGTCTGTTCAGCGGTCTGTCCCTGATGTAGCCGAATGAAGAATGTCGGCATGAAGAGACAACCTGTATCTAACCCTGGACCCCACTTTATACTATCTTTCAGCTCTACACTGTCTAGACAATATTCTAATGTTGGAAGATTGGGGGTCTTCACTTCATCTTCTTCTGGGCCTGGTCCTCCTGATCACATCGTGCTGTCTTCCTGTTTTGACAGGTGATGTTTCCATCTGACTCCAAGGCTTTTTTTTACCTAATGAGGAGATGCATAACCCTTTCCCTAGTTGATAACACTTCACTAATTATTATATTCGACAGCTATGGTTGACATTTACATGAACTTCTGCTATTTTCTCAGAAAGCCTGCAGTTAAGCCAGTAGTTTCACATTCACACTCAAAATACCAACTCGCCTTACACAAAAGAAACTAGACGTCCTGACAGGAATTTTCTTACCCCGCGGCAAGTTCTGCTTTCTGTCTGCACAATTTCATGTTTTACTAATATATGCTTAAATGATAACTTCAGAAACATTAATACATACTGTGTAATTATAAGTATCCTTAGCTCAATAAAGAATCAATCAGTAATGAATAAAACATGGTAAAATCAATAATGAATGTTATGGATTAGACACGGATTGAGGAGCGGTCCAATATCTGACTGAACCCAGCATGAAATAATCAGAAGCAGTTCCAAAAAGAAAACACATTTATTTTTCTCCCTTTGTGCTATACATGAAATACTAAATAATTATAGTTCTGCTGAGGTGAAAAGGCGGCGCGCTCTCTCAGCGTCTCAACAGTCGGAGTCTGAACGTCCGCACGTCTTTCATTAAAAAATCTCCTTTAACAGTGGAATATCCGGATAAAATGCTGAAACCGACTTCTTCTGAAACTTCTCTGTTCTCTCACGACGTTCTGGATCAATAGAGCCTGAAATGTGGAGGTTTTCAGCTTGAAACAGGCTGACGACAGGCGCTGGAGAGCGCTGCGTGACGTCTCGCACCGTGGGAATTCCTTAAAGCGACAATATCACCTCAAAATCTCTCATCAGCCGTTAAAATTTTCACCGAAAACCAGCTTAATTTTTCAAACCTTGTCCACTTCGATGTGTCTCACAGGTTTAGAAAAAATTTTGATCAAACAAAGTGCCAGTCTCTCAGCAACTTCTCAGACAAAGGAATTCCGATGAGGGGCTGGACGACTCCTCCCACAAGGAGTGCTCACAGGCGAATGACGTCACAGACAGGCGTGGAAAAACTCATGCATGCGCACGAGGGTTGAAGCATGTCTGACGTAAAAACATATGAATGAAATCCATATAGTTTTTGAAAAAAATAAAAAGGACCTATACTTTATTGACAGCCCTCGTAGTTCTTCATCACTACATTGGTACCAGCTGGAAGTCCTCAGATCTGCATGTGAACATCACAGGTGTCGTGGATTGTCCTGAGAGAGAGCCGCACGAGAATGCAACAGGTGCAGCCAATCATCGTAACAGAGGAGAGAGACTCTTCTGCAGCACATTTTCCTCAGAGAACAGCCCCAAATCACCTGGGAAGGAAAATAAACACAAAACAACCCAACCTTGTCCAGCCAAATCCCCCCCAACACACAACAGTACCCCCCCCCCCACCCTGTCAACGGGAAGCCTCCCGGCGACCGCACAAACCAGACCCAAAAACAACCCCACACATCAAAGGCCAAAGCAGGAGGAGGGCAGAGATCACAGCAGGCAGCAGAGCCGGGAGATGCTGTAGAAAGGCTGGCCGGCATAAAAAAAAAACAAAAAAAAAAAAACATCCCGAAACAACCCCAAACACAAAAACAAAACAAAAAAAGGCCCCCAGCATCCCCCCCAGAGAGTACCACAAACATACCCCAGGGAAGCACACCGGGGTAATACACAAAAGAAAAACACAATACCCAAGCCCTGGACCCCCCCCCCCCCCCCCCAGGTGCAGAGGTCCTCATGGGAAGGCCCAGCAACCAACCTGCACCACCTCACAACACCAAAGATGAACGCCCAGAAGTGTGTGAGGCTGGGGTTAGGGGACAGGGAAATAAAAACCAACAAAATAAAACGACCCATTCTGCTAACAAAAATTAAATAACTATAAACAATAAAAAAAAAAAAAACACACGCTTACCTGAGTCCAAACGAACTCCGACCAGCCAGCCTGTTCACCCCACCAGAACTACCTCAAGTGCTATACACAAAACCTGGTTTACAAAAACTCCCATTCATATCCCACACAAATGTCCATGTTATGATGCTGTCTCCAGACGCTCGTTTGACCGGGGCAATATGGCTGTTCTGACCCTTTCAAGTTGCATTGGCTCGTCCACTAGTGGAGCTAGAGGTCCCGTCGGAGGAGTCTCAGAGGAACGAAGAAGAGGCGGTCCGGACTTGTGTCGGGGAAAACCCCGAGACAAAACACCCCGCTCAGACACTCGCCCTCTCTCTCGTCCACGCTCCCTAATCCGATCGTCTAGACGGATATTAACTCATCTAAATCCTTCGGTTCGTCACAGACGGCTAGCTCGTCTTTCAGGGAGTCATTCAACCCGTCTACAAACACCCCCCTCAAAGCAGCAACATTCCAACCAGACTGAGCGGAAAAGACTCGAAAATCCACAGAATAATCAGCTGCGCTTCGTCACCCCTGTCGGAGGTTCAGCAATCGTTGAACCACGATATTTGTTTTCATCGGATGATCAAAAACCAAACGAAGTTCACGGGAAGATTCATCAAAGGATTCTAGCAGTGATGATTTATTGCTCCCGAATCATCTCCAGGTGCTTCTGGACTTTCTCCTGAAATGGAACTGCTTCTGCCGCTGGGTCCGTATTGGTTTGGCCGGAGAATTCTGTTATGGATAAGGCGCGGATTGAGGAGCGGTCCAGTATCTGACTGAACCCAGCATGAAATAATCAGAAGCAGTTCCAAAAAGAAAACACATTTATTTTTCTCCCTTTGTGCTATACATGAAATACTAAATAATTATGGTTCTGGTGAGGTGAAAAGGCGGCGCGCTCTCTCAGCGTCTCAACAGTCGGAGTCCGAACGTTCAGGACTCAGGAGTTCCACCAACACCCCCCCCCCCCAGGTGACTTTCCCAGATTGTACTCTGCGAAGGAGGAACAGAGATGAGATTATTCAACACTTATTACTATGAAATATTGTTTAGAGGCAAACTTATCAGCTACACGTTTAGGTCTGGTTTCAAAACTTAGTTCAAAGAGGCTGCTGCTCACAGCTAGTGGAGGATCATTAATCCGCACGCCACTGCCATGAGGAGCACGCCAAACAATTTCCACCAATAATTACTTATAGCTGCGTATAAACGCCAATTTACATTCACGGATAAACCTTTCAGAATATTCACCTCTGTCGTGTGCTGACAACGTTTGCCTCTCACCCTCGTCCTCCTTCACAGGCGCGATGTCAGACTCTGAAATGGCCCTCAGCGTCCCCACACGGTCGTCACAAGGTCGTATTCTCTGGCAATCTTATCCAACTCACTGCTGGTTTAAATGTAGTTCTTCATCACTACATTGGTACCAGCTGGAAGTCCTCAGATCTGCACGTGAACATCACAGGTGTCGTGGATTGTCCTGATAGAGAGCCGCACGAGAATGCAACAGGTGCAGCCAATCATCGTAACAGAGGAGAGAGACTCATCTGCAGCACATTTTCCTCAGAGAACAGCCCCAAATCACCTGGGAAGGAAAATAAACACAAAACAACCCAACCTTGTCCAGCCAAACCCCCCCCAACATACAACAATGAATGAAACATGATAAATCAAATAACTGGGGAAAGAGCACAAATGGTTAATACATATTTAAGCACATTTGAGCACAGTTAGGATATATACGGTTAATACATAATTAAGCATATTTAGTGTATATATTCCTTCAGGCCTAACATAATTGGAGTTACCTGTGCAGAAACTACCACAGATGCATTTGACATTTGAAAGTTGTACATACTCCACACCGAGAAGTCTAAACATACCCGCGTGGCAGTTTCACATCCTGTTCTAACTAGCTTTGCATAGCAACGATCGAAGAGCGATACAAGAATTCACAGTTCAAAAGTATTCAGACACAGCTCAAAAGTATCTGGACAAACAATAGATATTGTATAATTAACCATAGCTATTGATTACATGATCAATAAGCATTGATAAATGTCAATTATTATGTGCATATAGGATATATATCCTTCAGGGGCATTGCCCCCCAGAACCCCCAACTACTGCCTTTTTAATCACTGCCATTTTAAGCATTTCCTTTATTTGCATCTTACATGCCTTGAAAAGAGTCCATCCATCCATCCATTTTCTTTCGCTTTATCCGGTGTCGGGTCGCGGGGGCAGCAGCTCAAGCAAAGCCGCCCAGACCTCCCGATCCACACACACCTCCCCCAGCTCCTCCGGGGGAACCCCAACGCGCTCCCAAGCCAGCCGAGAGATGTAGTCCCTCCAGCGTGTCCTGGGTCTTCCCCGGGGCCTCCTCCCAATGGGACGTGCCCGGAACACCTCTCCAGGGAGGTGTCCAGGGGACATCCGGAAAAGAAGCCCGAGCCACCTCACCTGACTCCTTTCGATGTGGAGGAGCAGCGGCTCGACTCCGAGCTCCTCCCGAGTGACCGAGCTCCTCACCCTATCTCTAAGGGAGCGCCCAGCCACCCTGCAGAGGAAACTCATCTTGGCCGCTTATACTTGCGATCTTGTTCTTTCGGTCATGAGCCAAATCTCATGACCATAGGTGAGGATCGGAACATAGATCGATCCGTAAATCGACCTAAATTACATGGTGAGGACTCTTTTCACCATGTAATTTAGGTCCTTCAAACTTTTTCTTTTGTTCAGTAAATACTTCTGAGGAGCATATGCATGGCTAGAAATCTAACCCTAACCCCCCCAACTACACCCCTCTAACCCCCTGCCACTTTAAGCATTTTTTTTATGTTGATGTAAATTCAGATTTTAACTTTTCAGCTGCTTCACAGTAGGGCTGCACAAGATGGCCAAATTAGCTGAACGTTCAGGTCTTCTATTTAAGAAAAATCTCCTCTACAACACTCCATCAGGAAGCTGTATTTTATATTTTTAATTCAATTTATACCAAGTTGTAGAGATTTGCTATCAATTTGAGTTTCATGACGATCATTGTAGAAATTCGAAAACAGCTGTTTACTCACGAATATAAGTAGGAGTCTGTGTGTTCAAATTCAAACCTGGCTCAAACACTTTTCTACATCTACTAAGGTGGGTGTCATGGCCTTCCTCTGCCCTGGAGGGGCGGTTCCTCCTGCAGGCAGAGACAGGGTCATGTCTAATTGGAGTCACCTGGGGGCTCATTATAAAAGCAGGGCTCCAGTAACATTCACTGTCTCTGCTTGCTCCCTCACGTAACTCTTTTTCATTTGGTTTGGTTTTATACTCAGTCATATTTGTACATCCATGCACTGCATACAGCCTACATGTTGACACACCACACCCCATTGTCTTTAGTTTTTATTTGAAGTTAATTATTTACAATAAATGTCTTTTGATTGGCCTAAACGTGTCTCCCCTCATTTGTTGTTGTTGTTGCAAGCTTGGAGCCGGATTGTGACAAATGGAGGCTTGTCCTAATTGGCTTGTTAAATGTGAGTTGTTTAGTTAAGTTTGCCATTTTTGTTGAGGGGATGTTGGTTAGGCAATTGTTTGGTGGGCAGGAGTAGAGCATTTGTTCCCTTTTGGTTAACTTTTTGATAATTTTGTTAGTGACTCACCTTGGGCCTTTGCTGCGTTTGTGTCCAGGTGGGAGTCCTCTCCTTTTGAGGCTTATTAGTGAGTTTCCATGAGACTCATGGTGGCCTTGTTTTAGGCGGCAGTGAATGAGAGTGGAGTTTCCCTTTTTCCCAACATCGGCTCGGGAGCACCTCCGTGGCTGTTGGAGGTGGCCAGTTTTGGTTACTTTTTCACTCCACTGGTTTTGCGTGCATAATACCTTACCATATGTGACTGCACAAAGACTAGGGAATGGTTAGTTAGCTGGTTTTGGGGAATAGTGGGGAATGTCTCCTGTCCTAAACCTAGATTGGGAGCAAGTGAGCTACTTCTTGTATTTGGTTGTTAAAATGTTGTTTTTGCACAATTTTGATTCTCCTTCAGAATGAGCGTTGTACTAAGAAGCAGTTAACTGAAATAGCTGGGCACTACGACATTGACATTGGTGATGCAAAGTGAAGAGACCATTAAAGTTGGCTTAAAATAAGGTCTTGTGTTTGCTGGAGTTCTTGGTGGACAGTCTAGTCCAACAAAACTGATGTTTGAGCAGCAGGAGCTGAATATACAGCAGAAGGAGCTATTACAGCTGCTGAACGCACAGCAGGAGAGGCTGTTGAAGATGCAGTTAGAGCTGGAATGGTTGAAAGGTGCCGATAGGCCAGTAGCAGATCCTACACCACAATTTGAGGTTTCTCAGAATCTTTGTTACCTAAATTTGATGAGTCATATGTTGATACTTAATTTAGTCTATTTGAATGAATTGCATATTCAAGAGGTCAGTTGGGTCTGGATAGAAACGTTGTTGCAATGTGTTCTCACGGGTGAAGCATGTGAAGCTTTTTCGGTGCTGAGGGTAAAATATATGCTACAGTTAAGTCAGTAGTACTGAAAGCGTATGAGCTTGTGCCTGAGACATATCGCCAGCGTTTAAGGAAAAGCTGGATTCAGACTTATGCCTAATCTCAATTCTCTTTTGTACCCCTTCCCCTTTCCCTTGGCCCTACCCCTAAGCCTACCCCTTTAAAACAAGGGGTAAGGCGAAAGTCTATGCCTCTAGCACTATGAATTGAGACACCCCTCCTCCTTACGGGAAAAAAAAACTGCCAGTCTCAAACTGCCATCTTCACTGTTTGTCAACATGGCAACCGAAGCGAAACCTGTTGCAGTAGCCTGTTTGCTCTTTTTATTTTCTTGCCTTTCTGCGTAAATGCAAAGAAATAGAAGAAGTCACAGATTTTGTCGACGCATCGCAGTCATGTCGGAGAATTTTGTGGTATTAATAATTAATTTAATTAATTCGTAATTTATAATAATTATAATTAATAGTATTAAGAATAATTAATTAGCAATTAATTAATGTTAATAATACTAATCATTAATAATAGTAATTAATATTGTTAATTGAGTAATCATTGATTGATAATTAATTAATTAATTAGTAATTAACAAGTAAAAAACAAGTAAAAAACACTTGAAATATATCAGTCTGTGTGCAATGAATGTATACATTATACAAGTTTCACTTTTTGAATGGAATTACTGAAATAAATCAACTTTTTCATGATATTCTAATTATATGAGCAGCACCTGTATGTACAACCCCTGGCAATAATTATGGAATCACCGGCCTTGGAGGATGTTCATTCAGTTGCTTAATTTTGTAGAAAAAAAGCAGATCACAGACATGACACAAAACTAAAGTCATTTCAAATGGCAACTTTCTGGCTTTATGAAACACTATAAGAAATCAAGAAAAAAAATTGTGGCAGTCAGTAACGGTTACTTTTTAGACCAAGCAGAGGGAAAAAATATGGACTCACTCAATTCTGAGGAATAAATTTTGGAATCACCCTGTAAATTTTCATCCCCAAAACTAACACCTGCATCAAATCAGATCTGCCCGTTAGTCTGCATCTAAAAAGGAGTGATCACACCTTGGAGAGCTGTTGCACCAAGTGGACTGACATGAATCATGGCTCCAACACGAGAGATGTCAATTGAAACATAGGAGAGGATTATCAAACTCTTAAAAGAGGGTAAATCATCATGCAATGTTGCAAAAGATGTTGGGTGTTCACAGGCAGCTGTGACTAAACTCTGGACCAAATACAAACAACATGGGAAGGTTGTTAAAGGCAAACATACTGGTAGACCAAGGAAGACACCAAAGCGTCAAGACAGAAAACTTAAAGCAATATGTTTCAAAAATCAAAAATGTACAACAAAACAAATGGGAGGAAACTGGAGTCAACGTCTGTGACCGAACTGTAAGAAACCGCCTAAAGGAAATGGGATTTACATACAGAAAAGCTAAACAAAAGCCATCATTAACACCTAAACAGAAAAAAACAAGGTTACCATGGGCTAAGGAAAAGCAATCGTGGACTGTGGTTGACTGGATGAAAGTCATATTCAGTGATGAATCTCGAATCTGCATTGGGCAAGGTGATGATGCTGGAACTTTTGTTTGTTGCCGTTCCAATGAGATTTATAAAGATGACTGCCTGAAGAGAACATGTACATTTCCACAGTCATTGATGATATGGGGCTGCATGTCAGGTAAAGGCACTGGGGAGATGGCTGTCATTACATCATCAATAAATGCACAAGTTTACATTGATATTTTGGAAACTCTTCTTATCCCATCAATTGAAAGGATGTTTGGGGATGATATCATTTTTCAAGATGATAATGCATCTTGCCATAGAGCAAAAACTGTGAAAACATTCCTTGCAAAAAGACACATAGGGTCAATGTCATGGCCTGCAAATAGTCCGGATCTTAATCCAATTGAAAATCTTTGGTGGAAGTTGAAGAAAATGGTCCATGACAAGGCTCCAACCTGCAAAGCTGATCTGGCAACAGCAATCAGAGAAAGTTGGAGCCAGATTGATGAAGAGTACTGTTTGTCACTCATTAAGTCCATGCCTCAGAGACTGCAAGCTGTTATAAAAGCCAGAGGTGGTGCAACAAAATACAAGCTCCATGCCCAGAGTCAAGGAGCTTTGGAACGTTTTCATCAAACTTTAAAGTCTTTGCTTTGTGCATATTGTACAGAGTTGTCAGCAGATTGGGAAGAGGACCTACCCTGGCTGTTACTTACTGCTCGTGAGGTAGTGCAGGAAAGCACGGGATTTCGCCCTAATGATTTAGTGTTTGGTCACAAAGTCCAAGGGCCACTCGGATTTTCTAGTGAGTTCAGGTCTGGAGACTGGCCAGGCCACTCCAGGACCTTGACATGCTTCTTACAGAGCCCCTCCTTAGTTGCCCTGGCTGTGTGTTTGGGGTCATTGTCATGCTGGAAGACCCAGCCATGACCCATCTTCAATGCTCTTACTGAGGGAAGGAGGTTGTTTGCCAAAATCTCGCAATACATGACCCCATCCATCCTCCCTTCAATACGGGGCAGTCATCCTGTCCCCTTTGCAGAAGAGCACCCCCAGAGTATGATATTTCCACCCCCATGCTTCACGGTTGGGATGGTTTTCTTGGGGTTGTTCTCATCCTCTAAACATGGTAAGTGGAGTTGATTCCAAAACGCTCTATTTTGGTTTCATCTGACCACATGACCTTCACCCATGCCTCCTCTGGATCATCCAGATGGTCACTGGTAAACTTCAAACGGGCCTGGACATGTGCTGGCTTGAGCAGGGGGACCTTGCTGCCCTGCAGGATTTTAAACCATGACAGCATCATGTGTTACTAACGTAATCTTAGTGACTGTGGTCCCAGCTCTCTTCAGGTCATTGACCAAGTCCTCCTGTGTCGTTCTGAGCTTTCTCAGAATCATCCTTACCCCACAAAGTGAGATCTTGCATGGAATCCCAGACCGAGGGAGATTCAAATCAAAATCAAATCAAATCAGTTTTATTTATATAGTGCCAAATCACAATAAACAGTCGCCCCAAGGCGCTTTATATTGTAAGGCAAAAGCCATACAATAATTACAGAAAAACCCCAACGGTCAAAATGACCCCCTATGAGCAAGCACTTGGCGACAGTGGGAAGGAAAACTCCCTTTTAACAGGAAGAAACCTCCAGCAGAACCAGGCTCAGGGAGGGGCAGTCTTCTGCTGGGACTGGTTGGGGCTGAGGGAGAGAACCAGGAAAAAGACATGCTGTGGAGGGGAGCAGAGATCAATCACCAATGATTAAAAGCAGAGTGGTGCATACAGAGCAAAAAGAGGTGAATAAAAAGAAACACTGGGTGCATCATGGGAACCCCCCAGCAGTCTAAGTCTATAGCAGCATAACTAAGGGATGGTTCAGGGTCACCTGATCCAACCCTAACTATAAGCTTTTTCAAAAAGGAAAGTTTTAAGATTAATCTTAAAAGTAGAGAGGGTGTCTGTCTCCCTAATCCGAATTGGGAGCTGGTTCCACAGGAGAGGAGCCTGAAAGCTGAAGGCTCTGCCTCCCATTCTACTCTTACAAACCCTAGGAACTACAAGTAAGCCTGCAGTCTGAGAGCGAAGCACTCTATTGGGGTGATATGGTACTAAGAGATCCCTAAGATAAGATGGGACCTGATTATTCAAAACCTTATAAGTAAGAAGAAGAATTTTAAATTCTATTCTGGAATTAACAGGGAGCCAATGAAGAGAAGCCAATATGGGTGAAATATGCTCTCTCCTTCTAGTCCCTGTCAGTACCCTAGCTGCAGCATTTTGAATTAACTGAAAGCTTTTCAGGGAACTTTTAGGACAACGTGATAATAATGAATTACAATAGTCCAGCCTAGAAGAAATAAATGCATGAATTAGATTGACAGTCATCTTGTGTTTCTTCCACTTTCGAATAAATAACAGTTGTTGTCTTCTACCAAGCTGCTTGCCTGTTGTCCTGTAGTCCATCCCAGCCTTGTGCAGGTCTACAGTTTTGTCCCTGGTGTCCTTAGACAGCTCTTTGGTCTTAGCTATGGTGGACAGGTTGGAGTGTGATTGATTGAGTGTGTGAACAGGTGTCTTTTATACAGGTAACAAGTTCAAACAGGTGCAATTAATACAGGTAAAGAGTGCAGAATAAGAGGGCTTCTTAAAGAAAAATTAACAGATCTGTGAGAGCCAGAATTATTGCTGGTTGGTAGGAGGTCAAATACTTATTTTATGCAATAAAATGCAAATTAATTATTTAAAAATCATACAATATGATTTTCTGGATTTTTTTTTTTTTTGATTCTGTCTCTCACAGTTGAAGTGTACCTACGATAAAAATTACAGCCCTCTCCATTCTTTGTAGGTGGGAAAACCTGCAAAACTGACAGGGGGTCAAATACTTACTTTCCCCACTGTATATATATATATATATATATATATATATATATATATATATATATATATATATATATATATATATATATATATATATATATATATATATATATATATATATATATATATATATATATGTATGTATGTATGAGCGAGTTTTAACCCTGTACAAACTGAAGCTGCTCCAATTTCAGTTAAAAAAAAAAGATGCAGATTATTGTTTGGGTTAATAAGGTTCTAAAAAGAAATAGTTTTTGCCATTTGTCATGCTTATTTATCATGTTACAGGGTAACATGTCACCATAGAATCCAATAGACGTCGACCTTGTTTGACCTTTACTTTGGCGACAAAACATTCAACACAGTCAAAACTATTTCATTCATTAATCATTTTATTTCAGTCAATTTGTATAATTTTTTACTGAAATTGGGAAACTTTAACTTTTGACCCCTGTACAAACTGAAACTGACCTTTGTCACCATTCTTGCTGTTTTTATTCCATAACTCCAGAACATTCAGATGGTCCAAATTATACCTTTTTGGAATCATTATGATCAGACAAATGTAGTATAGTTTTCAACATGATTGAAGCATTTTTGCATTTTGACTTCTGTGTAATTTTTCATTGACCCCTAGCTGGCTACAGCTTAGAGGCTGACATTTTTTGGGGAATCCCACGGGTCACAGGATTCCTGTGGGATTCCCATGTGATGGGAGTCAACTTTGCTATTTATCACGTGATTGGGACGGCATGGGATTAAAAGTTTATGGGAGCGGGAACCAAGGTTTTAGGCAGTGAGCCATCCTGCTGTCATTTGGGTGGTCAATTTTTGAAAAAGTAGGCCGAAAAATAGCGGGTGGCTTTGCTTAAAGCCGTCTAAAGTTAGGACTGGGTCCAATCGCTGTTTGTGTGTGTGTGTGTGTGTGTGTGTGTGTGTGTGTGTGTGTGTGTGTGTGTGTGTGTGTGTGTGTGTGTGTGTGTGTGAGACTCGGCTGGCTGCGAGGAGGGGGGGTGGGGAGGGGCTGTGAGCCGCTTCAGTCAGTGCACGGAGAGCGCGCACGCAGAATGAAGCAACACGTTAAAAGAAAACAAAACTGCGCTGCCTTTATTTCTCCCTGGTCTGATCTGAAGATACGTCCTGTTCACGTCGTGTGCGCGTGACAGTTATACTGAATTTATAAGATGAAATAAATGGTCAAAATTCCTTAAAAAATTAAAATATATGAATGAACATTATAAAAATCACACACGTGTGTTTTAAAAAAACCTGATGTGGAGAAACTCTGCAGTGATTCTCAGAAGCAGAAATCACATAAAACAGCTGAGAACTGGCTGTTATTTTCCAAATATATTTATTTTAGAGGGCTTAAATGTCATTTTATGTTCAAGTACAAAATGTGACTGAGGAGGAGGAAAAAAGAGGGAATGAACTCTAGTCAGAATAAAAATACAAGCTGCTGATTTTTATTTTTCGAAGTTATTAGCCTGCAGCTCTGCGTTTCATTTATTTCAAAGTAAGTTACCGCTTATTATTTTCAAAAATCATGAGTCAGATCAGTCTGCATTGTTCAGCTTTTCCTGCACGTGTTTGTGTATTTTTTTTCCTTCTTTATAAGAGTTTGGTGTTTGTGTTTGGTCTACAAAGTTTAAAAAAACAATCAAATGTTAGCACTTTTCTTTATAGCAGTTTTGTAATTTCAGAAATGCAACAGAAAACAACCACGAATCAGAAAAAGTTGAGACTATATGTAAAATGAAGATAAAAATAAAAATGTAGTTATATTCCCAGTTTCTCCACTCACACCCACAGAAGACAAAAGTTCTTCCAAAGTTGTGTCTTGGTGGCTTCCCTCACTTGTCTCCTTCCAGCATGGACATTTAGTTTTTGAGAACTGCCTACCTGACACAGATTTACCATAAAGTACTACACTGTTTGTATTTCTGAATGAATGATATAAATGAAGTCAAAAAAATATTCAGTGACTTGGAAATGTTCATGTTTTCATCCTCTGACATTTCTCAAGAAAACTGGCTGTAAAAAATTATTAATTAATTCTTACATTTAGAATAAACTGCCCTGTCCCAAACTTTTTTTTACTTGAAAAATGCTGCAGGCCTTAAATGTAGGAATGTATATATATTAACAAAAACTAAATAAAAATAAAGCTAACCACACAAAACATGAAATATGTTGGTTTCATACAGTCAGCAGTTACAGAAATAGAAGTCAAAGTAAATGCCGGGATCATTACGTGTCCACCACCACATTTTGAAAAACTATAAGACCACATGTCATGCGTTATTTATGTTTTGTGTCTTTTACTGAAGGTTTTTTTTTATTAAGGCCATAAGTGCCTCCCTGTATTACCACAGATGAACTCTTCCTGTTGCCACATCTTCTGAAATAAAACTGCAGAACACTAAAGCCTAAAAACTAAAAGAATGGAAAAAATGGGAGTGGTACAGGAGCAGGAGTCATTCTGAATGGGAGCAGGATGGGAGTGGAAGTCATTTTACCAGGATTGGGATGGGACAGGAATTTTTCTGTGGGAGTGGAACAGGACAGGAGTGAAAATCTACTCCCGTGTCACCCGCTACTACAGCTATGACCCTGGGATGGTTATCATACATTTTTTGTAGGCCATGGTACACTGAGGCTGGATTCTAAAGCCTCTTTCACACTGGCGCAAACATAGAGTAGCGTTTTGTTACGTTTAGAGTATGCCTGAAATACACGTGTACTCGCCATTTTTCCTGTGTATCGAGAGAGAGAGAATGCACTGTCTTTGTCTGCTCTTTTTTCAAGACCTGCTGTTTGTTCTTTATGAATTAAAATAATTTAATCATGTTTCCTGATGTGCATTTTAACCAGTGATGGGCACAGCTAACCAAAAAATGAGCTTCGATAACAGATAATCAGCTACCTGAAAAGTTATCTTTTATAAAGCTAAACCAATAAACCACCCAAAAATTTATCGGAAGCTACAGATAACTGATAAATTCCAGTATTGTCTCCGGTACATTTGCAACTACTAAGAAGCTGATTTTGAGTTTTAACACCACGCTCGCTTCTGGTAGCATCAAAGGTGACTACAGACCCAAACAATGACTCAGCACTTCTGTCTTAGAGCGCCCTGCCCACTGCTAGAAGCTCCTGTTTATTACATAGCTTCCAGCAGTGAAACTCAACTCTCTACTCAATAACAGCACTGCCATCAGGCGGCGGTCTTGGCAAATAAAGCAGTGCTGACTTATGGTTTGGTTTATAAATAAAATTAATACTGATAGAATAACTCCATTAATGTCAATTCTGTCATTTGTACAAAGTTAAAATATAACATATTTTTTAATGTTGACTAATGCACTAATTCTGAAGTTTTGTAACAAACACAGACAGATGGAAAAGGATTATGGGTAAAATGTGCTTCCGCTAATCCGGATTGGTTGACTCATTCATTCTATGTAAACCAACACGTTAATGTGACGTGTGTCATGTGTTGGTGTTTACAGATTTTTTTATTTGTAAAAAAAAAAAAGGCATTTTCAAAAAAAAAAAAAGCCAAGTTGTAATTAGATAACTGACAAGGTTGGGTAGGATTACTTTGAAATGTAATCCAAAAGTAATCAGATTACAAGTAATCCAAATGTATGTACATACATACATGTAATCCACATGTATTCTTTCAAAGTAATCCTACCCAACCTTGCCGTCTGATATACCCGGTGTCAAAATAAATAGAACACTGCCATGATCTACTGGTGCCAGATGTTCAGTACTGAAGCTGGGTTTACACTGTGCGAGTTTTGGCCCTTTTTCAGCCGATTTTTCACTCGTGCGAGAATTTTTTGGATTGCACCAAGTTTCAGGTTAATCCCGCGTCCTGCATCGTGTAGTATGCATGGAGTAACAAGCTGCGTTTAACCTCTCGCGACCACCTCCTGATCGACAGTCGTATGGTTGGATGAAAATCAAACCTGTTTGATATTCTGGTCGGCGTTTTGAGGGTATCCCGCTGCTGAAGCGCTACAAGCATCCAACCTCTCACACTGTGCATGTGCAAACACCAGAGAGAACATAAACAGTGATCATCTCTTTGGGAGAGCAGCTTCTGTCCCCCCCCCCAACTCATGTTAAGTCTTGTATTTTTTTTTTAACTTTGATGTCTCCCATCCAGAGTTTTTGTAAAAAAAAAAAGTTTGAAAAAAAGCTTCTGTTTACATTTTGCTTCTGGAAGCACGAGTCCGACGTGTGGATTTTGAACGTACAATGTGTGTGAGAACATCACAGACCGAATGGTTCCCCTAAAAATCGATCCCCCCTGATGGCGCGGTTCATGGATTAACACCTCGTTTCTGCTTCAAACTGCACACCAGTGATCATCTATGTCAGCGACAGATAGCTGAAGCGTTTGTACAACAATTCTGTCCACATAAATTCAGCATTATTCCATAAGTGCGTGACTAAACGAGCTGCTAGTTGATGCATTCACTGCATGTGCATCAGATATTTCAAAGTATCACAGAGTTTTGCCTCGTTTCTGCTTAATAGGCCTTGTTTTTGCTTAAAACTGACTTTAGAATGATTTAAGAGGTTTTACCTTTATCATGTGATGGTTAATAATCCCATTAATCCATTTGATTGCTTTGGGTGAAGAGACTACGTCTCAGACATGCTGCTATAGTCCGAAATGATGCATGCGCAGATGCAAAAGGCGGACCAATTTTTAGGGATGGACCATTCAGTCTGCGACACCAGCTTATGCACACACGCCAGCCTGTGTGTATCATTTATCACAGACTCACGCACGTTAGATCACACGCGCTGCATGCTGTGTGTATCAAACCTGTGCCGGCACTCATCAGCGCCACGGCAGCGAGGGTGATCACGCTCTGCAAACCCTCTCCTTCTCCACAGCAGTGCTCCAAACAGGCTTCCACGCAACATTCAGAGCCACTGACTCAGTTTCTACAGTATACACCTGTGTAGATTTACAAGTAGTAGCTCAGTGTAGTGCAGACTTGCTTAATCGTCTATGCAGAACAATTAAACATGTTTAATTCTTCCCCTTACTGCTGCGTTGGGGAGCAAAAACTTGGGCTGATCTGCGTAGAGCTGCACTACTCAACGTAGTAGGTACGCCACAATGCGCAACTCTACGTTTGCGCTGATGTGAAAGGGGCTTAAGGGAGACACCAGCCACCCTTCTAAGGAACCCCATTTCAGCTGCTTGTACCCGTGATCTAATTCTTTCGGTCATGACCACAGGTGAGAGTAGGAATGAAGATTGACCACTAGATTGAAAGCTTTGCCTTATGGTTCAGCTCCCTTTTCATCACAACAATACGGTAGAGCGAATGCAATACAGTCCCTGCTGCACCAACTCTTGGGCCAATCTCATGCTTCATTGTCTCCTCACTTGTGAACAAGACCCCGAGGTAATTGAGCTCCTTCACTTGAGGAAAGACCGCATTCCCTACCCGGAGTAGGCAATCCATCAGTTTCCTGCTGAGAATCATGGCCTCAGATTTAGAGGTGCTGTGTTGGGAAGGTGTCGTAGCACGGACCCACAACAGGGGGCGCAAAGGAACGGACAATGAATAAGCCAAAAAGTAACAATTTAATGTTGTGACAACACACAACTAAACACACAAGATCTGTAAAGTCAATTAACACCAGGTGACGTGTGGGCAGGCTCGAAGATAGAAGACCCCCGACGAAAGATGAGCTGCGTCCCACACGGTTTCCACCACCAACGGCCTGAAGAACACCGGAGCCGCCAAGTCCCGAGTCTCCAGGTGGCCTCTGTCTTCGGCTGTTGACCCTGGTACTGCTGGCAGAAAACAAAGACAGGATGGATGAGTGTGAATTTGCACACTCAGTAATCCACAGTCTGCACTCAGTTAGGAGGGAGCACCTCCACCTCCAATCACACACTTGTGCAGCTCCTGTTTAACCACTTATCTGGTTTGGGGTGTGAGGCGAAGCCGTCGCTGATCACACCAAACGCCAATTTTCTCTGCTGACTCAACGATTTGAGTCAGCAGAGAAAATTACCTCTTCGGTAGTTGATTTCTCGGTGAGGAGGTGGAGTTGCAGTCCGGCCTTTATGGTGATGATGATCAATCAATCAATCAATCAACGTTTTTCTTATATAGCGCCAAATCACAACAAACAGTTGCCCCAAGGCAACTATGATGATGATGCATGAGTGACAGCTGGTGCTGAGGATGAGTGACAGCTGTCACTTCTTCTGGGTCTGGCGCCCTCTCGTGCTTGGAGCCCGCACTCCAAGCAGGGCGCCCTCTGGTGGTGGTGGGCCAGCAGTACCTCCTCTTCAGCGGCCCACATAACATGCTGATCCTCATTCCAGCCATTTCACACTTTGCTGCGAACTGATCCAGTGAGTGTTGGAGGTCACAGGCCAATGAAGCCAACAGGACCACATCATCTGCAAAAAGCAGTGATGAGACCCTGAACCTACTACGCAGGAAACCCTCCTCCCTGACTATGCCTTGATATCCTGTCCATGAATATCACAAACAGGATTAGTGACAAGGCGCAGCCCTGGCGGAGGCCAACCCCCACCGGAAACAAGTCAGACTTATGGCCGAGCACCCAAACACAACTCTTGCTTTGTGAGAACAGACATTTGATGGCCCTGAGAAGGGACCCCCCACACTCCATACTCCACCAGCACCTCCCACAAGTAGCTCCTGGAGACCCGATCGTATGCCTTCTCCCAAGTCCACAAAACACATGTAAACTAGATGGGCATACTCCCAGGCACCTTCCAGGATCCTTGTGAGAGTGAAGAGCTTGTCGGTTGTTCCATGACCAGGACAGAATCTGCATTGTTCCTCTTCATTCAGAGGTTCGACTATCGGCCAAACCCTAATTTCCAGCACCGTGGAGTACACTTTATCGGGGATGCTGAGTAGTGTGATACCCTTGTAACTGACACACAGTCTTTGGCCCCTTTTTTAAATATGGAACCCCCACCCCAGTTTGCCACTCCTTAGGCACTGTCCCAGATGCAATGTTGCCTTCAGCAATGCTGGACAGATCTCATCAATCCCAGGGGCCCTGGGGCCTTGCCACAGAGTTGTTTGACTACGTCAGTAATGTCCACCAGGGAAATTGATGATAATCCTCTATCAGCTTCCAGGTCTGCCCCTGCTATAGAGGCTGCTCCGGTCTGATGCAGGAGTTCCTCAAATTGTTTTTCTAGTGATGGATTACATCCTCCGTTGAGGTCAGCGGAGTACCATTTTTACTCTAGACAACATGGATGGTTCCCTGTTAACCCTCCTGAGATGCCTCACGGTCCACCAGAAGCACTTTGGTGCCGGCTAAAAGTCCTCCTTGGTTACTTCGCAATCCTCCCACACCCGCTGCTTTGTCTCCCCAACAGCTGAGGCTGCCACGCTTCAGGCCTGTCGGTACCTTGCAACTGCCCCCAGGGTCCTCCGAGATAACATATCCCGGAAGGACTCCTTCAGTCGTATGGCTTTCCTGACCACCGGTTCCTGCCCCTTGATGCATCAAAGACCTTCAGGCCACAGCTCCCCACTGCAGCTTCAGAAATAGAAGCTTTGAACATTGACCATTCTGGTTCAATGCCCCCTTAACTTCCACAGGGATGCTGGAAAAGCTCCACCAGAGGTGAGTTCAAGATCTGTCAGACAGTGAGCTCCTCCAGACATTCCAAGTTCACCCGCACTATTCATTTGGGTTTCCCAGATCTGTCCAAAGTCCTCCCTCATCCTCTGATCCAATTCACCACCAGATGTTGATCAGTTGACAGCTCTGCCCCTCTATTCACCCGAGTGTCCAGAACATGCAGCCTCAGATCAGGTGATATGATCACAAAATCGATCTTCAGCCTAGGGTGCTCTGGTACCATGTACACCTATGAGCATCTGTATGTTTGAACATGGTGTTCATTATAGACAGTCCGTGACTAGCACAGAAGTCCAATAACAAACGACCGTCCACGTTTAGATCGGTGAGGCCATTCCCAATCACACCTCTCCAGGTGTCTCTGTCATTGCACACGTGTGTGTTGAAGTCCGCCAGCAGAACAAGGCAAGAATGTTCATGTGAATAACCACTTTTTTTAAATTATTTATTTGATTGCCAGTTGTGGCCTGTTGAGGTGCAATAAATATCATTCATACAACCCCATTTACAATGAAGTTGGGATGTTGTGTAAAATGTAAGTAAAAACAGAATACAGTGATTTTCAAATCCTCTTCAACCTGCATTCAATTGAATACACCACAAAGACAAGATATTTAATGTTCAAACTGATAAACTTTATTGTTTTTGCGCAAATATTTGCTCATTTTGAAATGGATGCCTGCAACACCTTTCAAAAAAGCTGGGACGGTGGTATGTTTACTACTGTGTTACATCACCTTTCCTTCTAACAACACTCAATAAGTGTTTGGGAACTGAGGACACTAACTGTTGAAGCTTTGTAGGTGGAATTCTTTCCCATTCTTGCTTGATGTACGACTTCAGTTGTTCAACAGTCCGGGGTCTCCGTTGTCATATTTTGCGCTTCATAATGCGCCACACATTTTCAATGGGTGACAGGTCTGGACTGCAGGCAGGCCAGTCTAGTACCTGCACTCTTACTACGAAGCCACACTGTTGTAACGTGCAGAATGTGGCTTGGCATTGTCTTGCTGAAATAAGCAGGGACGTCCCTGAAAAAGACATTGCTTGGATGGCAGCATGTGTTGCTCCAAAACCTGGATGTACCTTTCAGCATTGTTGGTGCCATCACAGATGTGTAAGTTGCCCATGCCATGAGCACTAACACACCCCCATACCATCACAGATGCTGGCTTTTGAACTTTGCACTGGTAACAATCTGGATGGTCTTTTCCCTCTTTTGTCCGGAGGACACGACGTCCATGATTTCCAAAAACAATTTGAAATGTGGACTCATCAAACCACAACACACTTTTCCACTTTGCGTCTGTCCATTTCAAATGAGCTCGGGCCCAGAGAAGGTGGCGGCATTGCTGGATGTTGTTGATGTATGGCTTTCACTTTGCACGGTAGAGTTTTAACTTGCACTTGTAGATGTAGCGATGAACTGTGTTAAGTGACAATGGTTTTCTGAAGTGAGCTGAATTTAAAGTTCCATTAAAATGGGGGGGGGGGGGGGGGGAATCCAGATTCTTTATTTATCAGCTAAGATCAGCTTTATTTATCCCAGAGGAAATTAATGGTAAACTTTTTTTGTTTAAATTTTTTTTTACATTTATAAAAAAGTAACACAATCTTTACTTTCACGAGTAACGAATTACCTTTATAATGCTGTAATGCATGCATTGATTTTTAATCTTTACAGGGTGATCACTCATAAAGTGTGATAATTTGGGCAAAAATTAAACACATTTAAAATTGCAAAAATTGTTAAAAGGTGGCTCGTGACTTTAAATGCATCCAATGCTAATGAGAAGAACTGCAATCCAATTAAAAAATGTATAATGAAAAAACATTACATTTACGGTTACGATTAGCGGTACAAAAATGGACTCAATAACGCAGGCAAGACCAGCGGAAAGTGAGCTGAAAACAAAGGGTGATTTTAATTATCCAAACATGTCAGAAACAGTCCACTAAACAATGTGAGTACTAAGTGGGTCACCAAGTCCAAAAACAAACGCGACAAAATTGTTGTGTGGGCCGCTGAAGAGGAGGTACTGCTGGCCCACCACCACTAGAGGGCGCCCTGCCTGGAGTGTGGGCTCCAGGCACCGGAGGGCGCTGCCGCCTTACAGGAGCAGCCAGGATGACAGCTGTCACCCATCACCGGAGACAGCTGATCCCAATCAATACGGAGGTATATCAGCAGGACGGCATCTCCACCTCATTTGCCGAAATATCGCCTTACCAAAGAGGTAACCATTTCAGCCTGCACATACGTGTGTCTTTACTTGAATTCTTGTTTGATTGTCTATAGGACAGCTGACTACTAGACAACATTCGGATAAGTACTCACCTTCCTACATTGTTGTTGACGAGAGGTGGAGGTGGACTCTCCACCCTCCGTGTTACTGGGTGCAGCCGCATCCACACCTGACTGTTTCTGTTTCTTGCCAGCAGTACCGGATCCGACGAGCGGAGGCAGTGGCCACCTGGGAATTCGGGACTTGGCGGCTCCAGTATTCCCGGGGTTCGGTGGCAGAGGAAATCGGGTTGGTTCCGGTTCGACTTGGACAGACGTCTCCTATCGTCGAGCCTGCCCACACGACACCGTTGTAATTGGACTCCATTTCGATATTGTAACCGGTTGTATTTGTTGTGCCTGTTTCACAACAGTAAAAGCAGTGTTATTCGACTCCTCCATTGTCCGTTCATTTGCGCCCCCTGTTGTGGGTCCGTGTTCCTACACTTTCACAACAGGATATCTCGGCCAGCGTCATGGATCCCGAGGGGCGTCAACCGGCTGTTGAACGGCCAATGGAAGAACAGGACGCGGAGGCGTCCGCGGGAGGGGTAATCGGTGAGTTGCAGCGGATCCTCACCGCTTTCACGACTCGGTTGGATTTCATGACCGAGCAGAACGTCCTCCTGAACCGCAGGGTGGAGGCTCTCGCCGCGCAGGTGGAAGCGCGCCCCCCCGGGCGCCGCTGCGGCTCTCCCTCCCGTAGATCCTGTGCGTAACTTTGACGTTCCACTGGTTGTTCAACGACCTCTCCCTCCTTCCCCGGAAGCATACATAAGCCCTCCAGAGCCGTACGGAGGCTGTGTGGAGACGTGCACGGATTTTCTGATGCAGTGTTCGCTCGTCTTCGCACAGCGTCCCGTTATGTACGCGACCGATGCTAGTAAAGTAGCTTATGTCATAAACCTGCTTCGCAGTGAGGCACGCGCTTGGGCTACAGCGCTCTGGGAGCAGAATTCACAGCTCCTTCTGACATACGATGGGTTTGTGAGGGGGCTCAGAACCGTGTTCGATCACCCTAATAGAGGAGAAACCGCTTCAACCGTGCTACTGTCAATGAGACAGGGGCGCCGGAGCGCAGCTGTTTATGCAGTCGACTTCCGCATCGCGGCTGCAAGATCCGGCTGGAATAACGCTGCCCTCCGCGCCGCCTTTGTAAACGGACTGTCTTTGGTTCTCAAGGAGCACCTGGTGGCTAAGGACGAACCGCGGGATTTAGACGGGCTTATCGATCTTGTCATACGGTTGGACAACCGGTTAGAAGAACGTCGGCGGGAACGAGACGAAGGGCGTGGCCGGGCACGCGCCGTCCCTCTCCCTTCCGGTTCCGACCGCGCTCCGCCTTCCCCACGCTCCACGGCCCCTGCGCTCCGTGGGGCCACAGCTCCCGCTACTGACGAAGCTATGGACACGAGTAGGGCAACATTTAGGGCACCAGCTGCACAGAGGAGACGGGCCCATGGAACTTGTTTTGTTTGTGGTGCACTAGAGCACCATGTGAGAGACTGCCCCGAGCGGTTACAACACCAACGCCCGCCCCTAGAGACTGGGCTAGGGGTGGGCCGAGACATTCACGTGGGACACACCCACATTGCTACACGATTCCCAGTCACGATCCTGTATGAGGATTTAACCCTGAAGGCCCCAGCACTGGTGGACACGGGCTCTGAGGGGAATCTGTTGGACTGCAGATGGGCCAGGGAGATAGGGCTCCCTCTGGTGGCACTTACCTCGCCTGTGCAGGTTCGAGCACTAGATGGCTCCCTGCTCCGTCCGATCACACATAAGACACCACCTGTAACGCTGGTGGTGTCAGGAAACCACCGGGAGGTGATCGAGTTTTTTGTGACTCAGGCCACTTCCCGTGTGGTTTTAGGCTTTCCCTGGATGTTGAAGCACAATCCCCGGATTGATTGGCCGTCCGGGGTAGTGGTTCAGTGGAGCGAGACCTGCCATCGGGTGTGTCTAGGTTCCTCGGTTCCTCCCGGCTCCCAAGCTAAGGAGGAGGTCAGAGTCCCGCCCAATCTGGGGACGGTGCCGGTGGAGTACCACGACCTTGTCGACGTGTTCAGCAAGGATCTGGCGCTCACACTCCCCCCCCACCGTCCGTACGATTGTGCCATCGATTTGGTTCCAGGCAGTGGGTTCCCGTCCAGTAGACTGTACAACCTCTCACGGCCTGAGCGCGAATCAATGGAGACCTACATCCGGGACTCGTTAGCTGCCGGGTTGATCCGAAATTCCACCTCCCCGATGGGCGCAGGTTTCTTTTTCGTGGGTAAAAAAGATGGCGGACTTCGTCCATGCATCGATTATAGGGGGCTGAACGAAATCACGGTTCGCAACCGATACCCGTTACCCCTGTTGGATTCGGTGTTCACGCCCCTGCATGGAGCCAAGATTTTTACCAAGCTTGATCTTAGAAACGCGTATCATCTGGTTCGGATCCGGAAGGGAGACGAGTGGAAGACGGCATTCAACACCCCCTTAGGTCAGTTTGAGTACCTGGTCATGCCGTTCGGCCTCACAAACGCCCCCGCGACGTTCCAAGCCTTGGTTAACGACGTATTGCGGGACTTCCTGCACCGGTTCGTCTTCATATATCTAGACGATATACTCATCTTTTCTCCGGATCCTGAGACTCATGTCCGGCATGTACGTCAGGTCCTGCAGCGGTTGTTAGAGAACCGGCTGTTTGTGAAGGGCGAGAAGTGTGAGTTCCACTGCACTTCTTTGTCCTTCCTGGGGTTCATCATCTCCTCCAACTCCGTCGCTCCTGATCCGGCCAAGGTTGCGGCGGTGAGAGACTGGCCCCAACCAACAAGCCGTAGGAAGTTGCAACAGTTCCTAGGCTTTGCTAATTTCTACAGGAGGTTCATTAAGGGCTACAGTCAGGTAGTTAGCCCCCTGACAGCCCTGACCTCACCAAAAGTTCCCTTCACCTGGTCGGATCGGTGCGATGCCGCGTTTAAGGAGTTGAAACGGCGCTTCTCGTCTGCACCCGTTCTGGTGCAGCCCGATCCTAGTCGCCAGTTGGTGGTTGAAGTGGACGCCTCGGACTCAGGGATAGGAGCCGTGCTGTCCCAGAGCGGGAAGACCGATAAGGTCCTTCACCCGTGTGCCTATTTTTCCCGCAGGTTGACCCCAGCCGAACGGAACTATGATGTCGGCAATCGAGAGCTCCTTGCGGTGAAAGAGGCTCTTGAGGAGTGGAGACATCTGTTGGAGGGAACGTCCATGCCATTCACGGTTTTCACTGACCACCGGAACCTGGAGTATATCAGGACCGCCAAGCGACTGAACCCCAGGCAAGCCCGCTGGTCACTGTTCTTCGGCCGTTTTGACTTCCGGATCACCTACCGTCCCGGGACCAAAAACCAAAGATCGGATGCCTTGTCCCGGGTACACGAAGATGAGGTCAAAACAGAGCCGTCGGATCCCCCGGAACCCATCATCCGGGAGTCCGCTATCGTGGCCGCCCTCACCTGGGACGTGGAGAAAACCATCCGGGAGGCCCTGACACGAGACCCGGACCCCGGAACCGGACCGAAGAACAAACTCTACGTCCCACCAGAAGCCAGGGCTGCAGTTCTGGACTTCTGTCACGGTTCTAAGCTCTCCTGTCACCCTGGGGTGCGAAGAACCGTGGCAGTCGTCCGGCAGCGCTTCTGGTGGGCGTCCCTGGAGGCCGACGTCCGGGGTTACATCCAGGCCTGTACCACCTGTGCCAGGGGCAAGGCGGATCACCGTAAGACACCGGGATTGCTACAGCCGCTGCCCGTGCCTCATCGCCCCTGGTCCCACATCGGCCTGGATTTTGTCACGGGTCTCCCGCCGTCCCAGGGAAACACCGTCGTCCTCACGATAGTGGACCGATTCTCCAAGGCGGCCCACTTCGTGGCCCTCCCGAAGCTCCCAACGGCCCAGGAGACAGCGGACCTCCTAGTCCACCACGTCGTCCGTCTGCATGGGATACCATCAGACATCGTCTCCGATCGCGGTCCCCAGTTCTCCTCGCATGTTTGGAGGAGCTTTTGCCGGGAACTGGGGGCCACGGTCAGTCTCTCGTCCGGGTACCACCCCCAGACCAACGGACAAGCAGAACGGGCAAACCAGGAGATGGAGCAAACCTTGCGCTGTGTGACAGCCGCGCACCCGACGGCCTGGAGTACCTACCTGGCCTGGATCGAGTACGCGCACAACAGTCAAGTGTCGTCCGCCAAGGGCCTCTCCCCCTTTGAGGTGTGTTTGGGGTATCAACCCCCGTTGTTTCCGGTGGTTGAGGGGGAGGTCGGTGTGCCCTCGGTCCAGGCCCACCTACGGAAGTGGCGTCGGGTGTGGCGTGCCGCCCGTTCTGCTTTGTTGAAGGCCCGGACGAGGGCGAAGAACCATGCAGACCGGCGGCGGGCCCCGGCTCCCACGTATCGTCCAGGGCAGGAGGTCTGGTTGTCCACCAAAGACATTCCCCTTCAAGTGGACTCCCCGAAACTGCAAGAACGATACATCGGCCCCTACAAAATACTCAAGGTCATCAATCCCGCCGCAGTGAGGCTCCGGCTTCCGGCCTCACTGCGGATTCACCCGGTATTCCATATGTCAAGGATTAAACCCCATCACACCTCACCCCTCTGCACTCCGGGTCCGGCGCCACCTCCTGCCCGGATCATCGACGGAGAGCCGGCTTGGACCGTGCGCCGGCTCCTCGACGTCCAACGAATGGGCCGGGGTTTTCAGTATCTGGTGGACTGGGAGGGGTACGGCCCCGAAGAACACTCCTGGGTGAAGAAGGGCTTCATCCTGGACCCGGCCCTCCTGGCCGACTTATACCGTCGCCACCCTGACAAACCCGGTCGTGCGCCAGGAGGCGCCCGTTGAGGGGGGGGTCCTGTTGTGTGGGCCGCTGAAGAGGAGGTACTGCTGGCCCACCACCACTAGAGGGCGCCCTGCCTGGAGTGCGGGCTCCAGGCACCGGAGGGCGCTGCCGCCTTACAGGAGCAGCCAGGATGACAGCTGTCACCCATCACCGGAGACAGCTGATCCCAATCAATACGGAGGTATATCAGCAGGACGGCATCTCCACCTCATTTGCCGAGATATCGCCTTACCAAAGAGGTAACCATTTCAGCCTGCACATACGTGTGTCTTTACTTGTATTCTTGTTTGATTGTCTATAGGACAGCTGACTACTAGACAACATTCGGATAAGTACTCACCTTCCTACATTGTTGTTGACGAGAGGTGGAGGTGGACTCTCCACCCTCCGTGTTACTGGGTGCAGCCGCATCCACACCTGACTGTTTCTGTTTCTTGCCAGCAGTACCGGATCCGACGAGCGGAGGCAGTGGCCACCTGGGAATTTGGGACTTGGCGGCTCCAGTATTCCCGGGGTTCGGTGGCAGAGGAAATCGGGTTGGTTCCGGTTCGACTTGGACAGACGTCTCCTATCGTCGAGCCTGCCCACACGACACCGTTGTAATTGGACTCCATTTCGATATTGTAACCGGTTGTATTTGTTGTGCCTGTTTCACAACAGTAAAAGCAGTGTTATTCGACTCCTCCATTGTCCGTTCATTTGCGCCCCCTGTTGTGGGTCCGTGTTCCTACACTTTCACAACAAAAATCCAACAACCGAGGAAATAAAAACAGAGGTCTTAAGGTAACAACAAAAACTAATAACCAGGGGCTTCATGTACAAAGACATGTGTGTAACTGAACGTAGAACCAAACTCCTCCCTGGCTACTCCCCATTTAAATATGCAATTTCATGTAAATAGGCCCTTGGAGCAGGGATTCCCCACGACGTCACATCAGACAACATGAACACAGAAAAGAAATTATACTACAGATGACTGGAAATTATGTGGAGACACGCAGGGACAGTTTATTCATTACGCTGTTAAACGGATTAATCATGAAACTGGAAAAATGTTCGTTGTAGCTATAGAGTGTGTGTGTGTGTGTGTGTGTGTGTGTGTGTGTGTGTGTGTGTGTGTGTGTGTGTGTGTGTGTGTGTGTGTGTGTGTGTGAGGCCGCATGAGGCGCCAGGGTTGGCCTACAACCCACCGGTGGAAGAAAAGAAAATCAAAAACCTCAGGGTACAAGAACAAAGATAAAACAGTATGCGCACAAGTGTAATCACGGGCAGATAACGAGAAGAAACAGGCAACTAAACAAGGGAATGGAGCAGGTATAAAAACAAAAAGGAACTAATGAACAAACAGACAGGTGTGGGAAATTATAACTAAACAGCTGGGGAGAGACACCGGAAGAAATAAAACATACAAGCAAACCAAATTCAATCAATCAATCAATCAATCAATTTTTTTATATAGCGCCAAATCACAACAAACAGTTGCCCCAAGGCGCTTTATATTGTAAGGCAAGGCCATACAATAATTATGTAAAACCCCAACGGTCAAAACGACCCCCTGTGAGCAAGCACTTGGCTACAGTGGGAAGGAAAAACTCCCTTTTAACAGGAAGAAACCTCCAGCAGAACCAGGCTCAGGGAGGGGCAGTCTTCTGCTGGGACTGGTTGGGGCTGAGGGAGAGAACCAGGAAAAAGACATGCTGTGGAGGGGGGCAGAGATCGATCACTAATGATTAAATGCAGAGTGGTGCATACAGAGCAAAAAGAGAAAGAAACAGTGCATCATGGGAACCCCCCAGCAGTCTACGTCTATAGCAGCATAACTAAGGGATGGTTCAGGGTCACCTGATCCAGCCCTAACTATAAGCTTTAGCAAAAAGGAAAGTTTTAAGCCTAATCTTAAAAGTAGAGAGGGTGTCTGTCTCCCTGATCTGAATTGGGAGCTGGTTCCACAGGAGAGGAGCCTGAAAGCTGAAGGCTCTGCCTCCCATTCTACTCTTACAAACCCTAGGAACTACAAGTAAGCCTGCAGTCTGAGAGCGAAGCGCTCTATTGGGGTGATATGGTACTACGAGGTCCCTAAGATAAGATGGGACCTGATTATTCAAAACCTTATAAGTAAGAAGAAGAATTTTAAATTCTATTCTAGAATTAACAGGAAGCCAATGAAGAGAGGCCAATATGGGTGAGATATGCTCTCTCCTTCTAGTCCCCGTCAGTACTCTAGCTGCAGCATTTTGAATTAACTGAAGGCTTTTTAGGGAACCTTTAGGAGAACCTGATAATAATGAATTACAATAGTCCAGCCTAGAGGAAATAAATGCATGAATTAGTTTTTCAGCATCACTCTGAGACAAGACCTTTCTGATTTTAGAGATATTGCGTAAATGCAAAAAAGCAGTCCTACATATTTGTTTAATATGCGCTTTGAATGACATATCCTGATCAAAAATGACTCCAAGATTTCTCACAGTATTACTAGAGGTCAGGGTAATGCCATCCAGAGTAAGGATCTGGTTAGACACCATGTTTCTAAGATTTGTGGGGCCAAGTACAATAACTTCAGTTTTATATGAGTTTAAAAGCAGGAAATTAGAGGTCATCCATGTCTTTATGTCTGTAAGACAATCCTGCAGTTTAGCTAATTGGTGTGTGTCCTCTGGCTTCATGGATAGATAAAGCTGGGTATCATCTGCGTAACAATGAAAATTTAAGCAATACCATCTAATAATACTGCCTAAGGGAAGCATGTATAAAGTGAATAAAATTGGTCCTAGCACAGAACCTTGTGGAACTCCATAATTAACTTTAGTCTGTGAAGAAGATTCCCCATTTACATGAACAAATTGTAATCTATTAGACAAATATGATTCAAACCACCGCAGCGCAGTGCCTTTAATACCTATGGCATGCTCTAATCTCTGTAATAAAATTTTATGGTCAACAGTATCAAAAGCAGCACTGAGGTCTAACAGAACAAGCACAGAGATGAGTCCACTGTCCGAGGCCATAAGAAGATCATTTGTAACCTTCCTTGAGCAGCCTGGTAGGAATGGGGTCTAATAAACATGTTGATGGTTTGGATGAAGTAACTAATGAAAATAACTCAGACAGAACAATCGGAGAGAAAGAGTCTAACCAAATACCGGCATCACTGAAAGCAGCCAAAGATAACGATACGCCTTTGGGATGGTTATGAGTAATTTTTTCTCTAATAGTTAAAATTTTGTTAGCAAAGAAAGTCATGAAGTCATTACTAGTTAAAGTTAATGGAATACTCAGCTCAATAGAGCTCTGACTCTTTGTCAGCCTGGCTACAGTGCTGAAAATAAACCTGGGGTTGTTCTTATTTTCTTCAATTAGTGATGAGTAGAAAGATGTCCTAGCTTTACGGAGGGCTTTTTTTTATAGAGCAACAGACTCTTTTTCCAGGCTAAGTGAAGATCTTCTAAATTAGTGAGACGCCATTTCCTCTCCAACTTACGGGTTATCTGCTTTAAGCTACGAGTTTGTGAGTTATACCACGGAGTCAGACACTTCTGATTTAAAGCTCTCTTTTTCAGAGGAGCTACAGCATCCAAAGTTGTCTTCAATGAGGATGTAAAACTATTGACGAGATACTCTATCTCCCTTACAGAGTTTAGGTAGCTACTCTGCACTGTGTTGGTATATGGCATTAGAGAACATAAAGAAGGAATCATATCCTTAAACCTAGTTACAGCGCTTTCTGAAAGACTTCTAGTGTAATGAAACTTATTCCCCACTGCTGGGTAGTCCATCAGAGTAAATGTAAATGTTATTAAGAAATGATCAGACAGAAGGGAGTTTTCAGGGAATACTGTTAAGTCTTCCATTTCCATACCATAAGTCAGAACAAGATCTAAGATATGATTAAAGTGGTGGGTGGACTCATTTACTTTTTGAGCAAAGCCAATAGAGTCTAATAATAGATTAAATGCAGTGTTGAGGCTGTCATTCTCAGCATCTGTGTGGATGTTAAAATCGCCCACTATAATTATCTTATCTGAGCTAAGCACTAAGTCAGACAAAAGGTCTGAAAATTCACAGAGAAACTCACAGTAACGACCAGGTGGACGATAGATAATAACAAATAAAACTGGTTTTTGGGACTTCCAATTTGGATGGACAAGACTAAGAGTCAAGCTTTCAAATGAATTAAAGCTCTGTCTGGGTTTTTGATTAATTAATAAGCTGGAATGGAAGATTGCTGCTAATCCTCCGCCCCGGCCCGTGCTACGAGCATTCTGACAGTTAGTGTGACTCGGGGGTGTTGACTCATTTAAACTAACATATTCATCCTGCTGTAACCAGGTTTCTATTAGGCAGAATAAATCAATATGTTGATCAATTATTATATCATTTACCAACAGGGACTTAGAAGAGAGAGACCTAATGTTTAATAGACCACATTTAACTGTTTTAGTCTGTGGTGCAGTTGAAGGTGCTATATTATTTTTTCTTTTTGAATTTTTATGCTTAAATAGATTTTTGCTGGTTATTGGTAGTCTGGGAGCAGGCACCATCTCTACGGGGATGGGGTAATGAGGGGATGGCAGGGGGAGAGAAGCTGCAGAGAGGTGTGTAAGACTACAACTCTGCTTCCTGGTCCCAACCCTGGATAGTCACGGTTTGGAGGATTTAAGAAAATTGGCCAGATTTCTAGAAATGAGAGCTGCTCCATCCAAAGTGGGATGGATGCCGTCTCTCCTAACAAGACCAGGTTTTCCCCAGAAGCTTTGCCAATTATCTATGAAGCCCACCTCATTTTTTGGACACCACTCAGACAGCCAGCAATTCAAGGAGAACATGCGGCTAAACATGTCACTCCCGGTCCGATTGGGGAGGGGCCCAGAGAAAACTACAGAGTCCGACATTGTTTTTGCAAAGTTACACACCGATTTAATGTTAATTTTAGTGACCTCCGATTGGCGTAACCGGGTGTCATTACTGCCAACGTGAATTACAATCTTACCAAATTTACGCTTAGCCTTAGCCAGCAGTTTCAAATTTCCTTCAGTGTCGCCTGCTCTGGCCCCCGGAAGACAATTGACTATGGTTGCTGGTGTCGCTAACTTCACATTTCTCAAAACAGAGTCGCCAATAACCAGAGTTTGATCCTCGGCGGGTGTGTCGTCGAGTGGGGAAAAACGGTTAGAGATGTGAACTGGTTGGCGGTGTACACAGGGCTTCTGTTTAGGGCTACGCTTCCTCCTCACAGTCACCCAGTCGGCCTGCTTGGGATCTGCCAGGGGGTAACTAACGGCGGCTAAGCTACCTTGGTCCGCACCGACTACAGGGGCCTGGCTAGCTGTAGAATTTTCCACGGTGCGGAGCCGAGTCTCCAATTCGCCCAGCCTGGCCTCCAAAGCTACGAATAAGCTACACTTATTACAAGTACCGTTACTGCTAAAGGAGGCCGAGGAATAACTAAACATTTCACACCCAGAGCAGAAAAGTGCGGGAGAGACAGGAGAAACCGCCATGCTAAATCGGCTAAGAGCTAGTAGCTACGTTAAGCTAGCGGATTCCTAAAAACACGCAAAGTGAATAATGTGTAAATAATTTAGAGGTGATTCAGCAGAAGGAGTGCTTTAGTTAAGGCACGTAAAGATTACACTGGGAAACAAATCGTAATCTAGATAACTAGATCAATCTGACTGCGCAGATTAAACAGCTAACAGATACAGAAAAACACCGCTGTGCTCCGGAACAGGAAGTGATACAATACCGCAGTGAGAGCCAACCACCAGTAGAGGCACCTAAATAAATACTACACTTTTGATACATTTGCACGTGGACGTGGAGACAGGCGTACGCCAGGTTTTTGTGCAGAAGCACGCTTTGTACACGAAGACCCAGGTCTCCCTTGTAAAATAGATTGTGATCTCAATGGGACTAACCTGGTTCAATAAAGGTTAAATGAAATTAAAAATGAATTCAAGAATGAAATATTGAGCCCAGACTACAACAACTCTGACACTAAACTGCAAAACAGGGACAAAAGAACCAAAGACATACATGGGCATAGAAAGTCAAACAGATATGAAAGTTCACAGAGACGTAGGCACTGACAACACTAGGAACAGTCACAAGGGGGAGCTTCAGAATTAAAAACCCACAGGTAACACAAAAACACCACAAACAGTCACAAGGGGGTGGCAGAGGACAAGGACTGACACAAAGAACATAGCCATGAGGGCACAGACGTAACACCATGACAAAAAGGTACACACACACCAAAAGACAGACCACAGAGGCAGACAGGGGATGGACACAGAAAGAAACTGACAACAGGACACAGAGAACACACCACAACATTTACTCTGTCTCACAGTGTTAAAGTGTCTGACGCAGCTCTCTGCTGCTCATAGATTAAAGCTTTAGTGCAGCAGATAACTGAAACAATCCTTCACATGGTGATACAAGCATCAGATTTGGCATGAATGTTCCTCATAAATCAGTGTTTGAGGAAAAAAGTACTGGCCACTTGAAAATCCAATATGGCGGCCAGGTAGGGGTCAATGAAGAATTACCTAGGGGTCAAAATTTAAAAATGCTCCAATCATATTGAAAAGTATAACATATTATTTGTCTGATCATAAACATTCCAAAAAGGTATAGTTTGGACTACCTATGATTGAATGTTATGGGGTAAAAAACACATTAAGAATGGTGACAAAGGTCAATTTCAATTTGTACAGGAGTCAAAATTTAAAGTTGCTCCAATTTTGGTAAAAAAGTGGTGCAAATTATTGGTTGACCTAATAGGATTAATACATGGAATCGTTTGGTTTGCAAAGTAAATGTCAATGTCGACATCCATTGGATTCTTTGGCATGTGACACATGTTACCCTGTAACGTGACAACTGACCATGACACATGGTGCAAACTATTCCTTTTTTAAAAACCCTGTTAAATCAACCAGTAATTTGCATCACATTATACAAAAACTGGAGCAACTTTAACTTTTGACCCCTGTACAAACTGAAACTGACCTTTGTCACCATTCTTGCTGTTTTTTTTAATCTCATAACTCCATAATATTCAGTCACAGATAGTCCAAACTATACCTTTTTGGAATGTTTATGATCAGACAAATAATATGTTATACTTTTCAATATGATTGGAGCATTCTTAAGTTTTTATCCCTGTGTAATTCTTCATTGACCCCTACCTGGCTGCCATATTGGATTTTCAAGTGGCCAGCACTTTTTTCTCAAACACTGATTTTATGAAGAACATTCATGCCAAATCTGATGCTTGTATCACCAAGTGAACAATTCTGGCCAAGAGTCATACTTATCTACTCCACTATACTGTATGTTGATTTTTGAAGAGGGAAACAAACACTATATCCATCCAGTATTAATCTGTATAAATTCGACCATGAGCAAACTGAGGACAGCTGACATTTGCCATTTGGTATGCTTATATATTTTGGTTCAAGGATGAATGCTGCCTAAATAGAACGCTGATAGGACTAATATTTTTAGAGAAACTGCAGATACTAGCTATCAACAGTGAACAATCCACGTTGATAATTACATTTTGGACTCACACACTATTCCAACAGGGGGCGGCAAATCATCTATATATTAAAAGCAAAGTGGCATAACAACAGTGACCAGTCCACATTGATAATGCTTGATTTTCAAGACACGTCGCCATTTTGAAACCAAGACTTCTAGTTAGGGATGCAATTCTTTAAGAAAACCTCCATTACCACACACACACACACACACACATACACATACACACACTCTTCTTCAACCGCTTAGTCCAATTAAGGGTCACGGGGGGTTTGGAGCCTATCCCAGCAGTCTTGGGCATGAGGCGGGGGCAGGGTACACCCTGTACAGGACGCCAGTCTCTCGCAGGGCCACATACAGACAAACACATTTACACCTGCACGCACACCTACGGACAATTTAAAATTTCCAAACCTGCATGTCTTTGGATGTGGGAGGAAGCCGTAGCACCCAGAGAGAACACATGTTAAACACAGGGAGAGCACTCAAACTCCATATACAACCCCTGGCAAAAATTATGGAATCACTGGCCTCGGAGGATGTTCATTCAGTTGTTTAATTTTGTAGAAAAAAGCAGATCAAACTCTTAAAAGAGGGTAAATCATCACACAATGTTGCAAAAGATGTTGGTTGTTCACAGTCAGCTGTGTCTAAACTCTGGACCAAATACAAACAACATGGGAAAGTTGTTAAAGGCAAACATACTGGTAGACCAAGGAAGACATCAAAGCGTCAAGACAGAAAACTTAAAGCAATATGTCTCAAAAATCAAAAATGCACAACAAAAGAAATGAGGAACGAATGGGAGGAAACTGGAGTCAACGTCTGTGACCGAACTGTAAGAAACCGCCTAAAGGAAATGGGATTTACATACAGAAAAGCTAAACAAAAGCCATCATTAACACCTAAACAGAAAAAACAAGATTACAATGGGCTAAGGAAAAGCAATCGTGGACTGTGGATGACTGGATGAAAGTCATATTCAGTGATGAATCTCAAATCTGCATTGGGCAAGGTGATGATGCTGGAACTTTTGTTTGTTGCCGTTCCAATGAGATTTATAAAGATGACTGCCTGAAGAGAACATGTAAACTTCCACAGTCATTGATGATATGGGGCTGCATGTCAGGTAAAGGCACTGGGGAGATGGCTGTCATTACATCATCAATAAATGCACAAGTTTACGTTGATATTTTGGACACTTTTCTTATCCCATCAATTGAAAGGATGTTTGGGGATGATGAAATCATTTTTCAAGATGATAATGCATCTTGCCATAGAGCAAAAACTGTGAAAACATTCCTTGCAAAAAGACACATAGGGTCAATGTCATGGCCTGCAAATAGTCCGGATCTTAATCCAATTGAAAATCTTTGGTGGAAGTTGAAGAAAATGGTCCATGACAAGGCTCCAACCTGCAAAGCTGATCTGGCAACAGCAATCAGAGAAAGTTGGAGCCAGATTGATGAAGAGTACTGTTTGTCACTCATTAAGTCCATGCCTCAGAGACTGCAAGCTGTTATAAAAGCCAGAGGTGGTGCAACAAAATACTAGTGATGTGTTGGAGCATTCTTTTGTTTTTCATGACTCCATAATTTTTTCCTCAGAATTGAGTGATTCCATATTTTTTCCCTCTGCTTGGTCTAAAAAAGTAACCGTTACTGACTGCCACAATTTTTTTTTCCTGATTTCTTATAGTGTTTCTTAAAGCCAGAAAGTTGCCATTTGAAATGACTTTGGTTTTGTGTCATGTCTGTGATCTGCTTTTTTTCTACAAAACTAAACAACTGAATGAACATCCTCCGAGGCCGGTGATTCCATAATTTTTGCCAGGGGTTGTAGAAAGGCCACAATTGGGAATCAATCCCATGACCTTCTCGCTGTGAGGCAACAACAGTGCTAACCACTAATCCACTGTGCTGCCACCTCCATTACCAATTTGTTAAAAAGCAATTCTTACCTTTCACAGCTCCAAACGGCAGACACACGCAGGAAATTTGCTTGGCAGCTCTTGTTGTTGAACGTGTCAAACATGCTGTTTTCCCTAACCGGATATAGATATGTAATCATGCAGGCGTATATCGCTACCCTACGGGTAACTTGAAAATCAACCATTAAATTCTGAATTCACACGCCATTACAAAGCATTATAGAAACTTTGCATAATTTATTACCACCCTTGAAAAATGTCAGCTACCTATTTAATAAACACTACCCAATCTAGAGCCTGTGGGTCCCCTTGGGCAATGCGCTAGTGTGTTTTTAAATTTTAAATGTTATTTATGACTGACTGTTATTTATAACATTCATCTTCTTCTACCGCTTTGTCCAACAAATGAAAATTCTCTGTACACCCAATATGGAACTTCTGTGAAAGGATGATGTCATCTTTTTCTTCTTCTGTGTTTGTAGACAGTGGCTGGTCCATGTCTCCTCTGTGCTCGTAGAAAAGGAGGCGGGCACACAGCAGCGAGTTCCTCCAGTTGTCTGTGCGCTTTGCGCTGAGTGTCTCTAATTGGCTCACTTAGATGTAAGACGGGTTGGTTTCTGCCTCTTTATTTGCTGCTGTGCTCATTTATTTTCACTGCATAAAATTCTATTCATAAAGTTTTTAGCTCAAGCATTAAATGTTTTTTTTTTCACTGACACACAAAATTAAAGCAGAACAGCAAAATAAATAAATAAATAAATCTTCCAACTGCCTGTGTCACATCACTTCTGGGCAGATTTTTGTCCAGAAGTGATGTGACTTTGTTGCTGTGTGCCCGACCGCCAGATGTACATGCTTCATGTCTTCTTCATAGTTTATTTTATTTTATTTTTTTGTGGTAGTGTAGCAGCGCCACATACAATCCTGACATACACACAAAAGGGTTTTCAGTCATTTTCACTAGTTTTGTATGTACACAGATATTTGTTAAAATGGTGCTTTTTGAAAACAGCAATGAAAAAGATTTAGGAAACGTTCTGATTTTGTGTGGACAGTCTACCAGCTGGAAGAAGAACTCCCACCACACAGTTTTGGTCCCGATGCCAGACTGGGCTCCTGAAATACTTCACTTTGAGTACAATTATGACGAACAACGTTGGGTAGGATTACTTTGAAATGTAATCCAAAAGTAATCAGATTACAAGTAATCCAGATGTACGCGGGTAGGCTGAAAAGTTCTAAGGCTCACTATGATGCAGTTAATGCATTAACTGTTATCATAGTGAGCCTTAGAACTTTTCAGCCTACACTCGTATGTACACTCAACAAAAATATAAACGCAACACTTTTGGTTTTGCTCCCATTTTGTATGAGATGAACTCAAAGATCTAAAACTTTTTCCACATACACAATATCACCATTTCCCTCAAATATTGTTCACAAACCAGTCTAAATCTGTGATAGTGAGCACTTCTCCTTTGCTGAGATAATCCATCCCACCTCACAGGTGTGCCATATCAAGATGCTGATTAGACACCATGATTAGTGCACAGGTGTGCCTTAGACTGCCCACAATAAAAGGCCACTCTGAAAGGTGCAGTTTTATCACACAGCACAATGCCACAGATGTCGCAAGATTTGAGGGAGCGTGCAATTGGCATGCTGACAGCAGGAATGTCAACCAGAGCTGTTGCTCGTGTGTTGAATGTTCATTTCTCTACCATAAGCTCTCCAAAGGCGTTTCAGACAATTTGGCAGTACATCCAACCAGCCTCACAACCGCAGACCACGTGTAACCACACCAGCCCAGGACCTCCACATCCAGCATGTTCACCTCCAAGATTGTCTGAGACCAGCCACTCGGACAGCTGCTGAAACAATCGGTTTGCATAACCAAAGAATTTCTGCACAAACTGTCAGAAACCGTCTCAGGGAAGCTCATCTGCATGCTCGTCGTCCTCATCGGGGTCTCGACCTGACTCCAGTTCGTCGTCGTAACCGACTTGAGTGGGCAAATGCTCACATTCACTGGCATTTGGCACGTTGGAGAGGTGTTCTCTTCACGGATGAATCCCGGTTCACACTGTTCAGGGCAGATGGCAGACAGCGTGTGTGGCGTTGTGTGGGTGAGCGGTTTTCTGATGTCAGTGTTGTGGATCGAGTGGCTCATGGTGGTGGTGGGGTTATGGTATGGGCAGGCGTCTGTTATGGACGAAAAACACAGGTGCATTTTATTGATGGCATTTTGAATGCACAGAGATACTGTGATGATATCCTGAGGCCCATTGTTGTGCCATACATCCAAGAACATCACCTCATGTTGCAGCAGGATAATGCACGGCCCCATGTTGCAAGGATCTGTACACAATTCTTGGAAGCGGAAAATTTCCCAGTTCTTGCATGGCCGGCATACTCACTGGACATGTCACCCATTGAGCATGTTTGGGATGCTCTGGACCGGCGTATACGACAGCATGTACCAGTTCCTGCCAATATCCAGCAACTTCGCACAGCCATTGAAGAGGAGTGGACCAACATTCCACAGGCCACAATTCACAACCTGATCAACTCTATGCGAAGGAGATGTGCTGCACTGCATGAGGCAAATGGTGGTCACACCAGATACTGACTGGTATCCCCCCCAATAAAACAAAACTGCACCTTTCAGAGTGGCCTTTTATTGTGGGCAGTCTAAGGCACACCTGTGCACTAATCATGGTGTCTAATCAGCATCTTGATATGGCACACCTGTGAGGTGGGATGGATTATCTCAGCAAAGGAGAAGTGCTCACTATCACAGATTTAGACTGGTTTGTGAACAATATTTGAGGGAAATGGTGATATTGTGTATGTGGAAAAAGTTTTAGAACTTTGAGTTCATCTCATACAAAATGGGAGCAAAACCAAAAGTGTTGTGTTTATATTTTTGTTGAGTGTACATACATACATGTAATCCACATGTATTCTTTCAAAGTAATCCTACCCAACCTTGATGACGACTACTCTGATTCTGATGTGATGATGAAACCGTTACCTGAACGGTAAATCACTTTTTTTCTTTTGTTTGTGTTAAATTTGTTTATTTGTTTGTTTATTTTTTTTTTTAAATTGTTCTTTGTTGAGGCAGATAGAGGGACAGTCTTTATCAGATGGTCACAGACACGGTACATCAACTCAAATAAAAATGATTACTTTGAGTATTTCCTGTACAATGAGCGATTCTTGAAGCAACTTTTTGACTTTTTTTTCCAGCTATTTTTATTTTTATAATTGTAGTTAGAACTTGGGGGGGGAGCAATGAAACCACTGAGTTCTTGTTTTAACTGATTTTTTTTTTCTTAATGTTGCTGGGTTTTCCCTTGTATGAATATTGTTTGGTATACAAACAAACAAAAAAACTGCTCCACTGTTGCCGTGGGCACCGTCTGGCTTCTGTAAAGGGTTTTCTGTCATACTTACTAAGTGGGTGGGTCAGGCTTGACTTGTGTTGGATATTGGGTGCGGTCCACTGTTACCTTACACATGTTCGTGAGACACAGTCAAAAGTACTCCACCGCCATCCTGCTGAGTGGTATACTCTGGTATGGTGTCCCAGATCGGGGCGGGCAGTAGTCCCTGATTCGTGTGCACATTGACAATTGAGCGACTACAGATCCAGTTTATTTGCAAATAGAGTAAATAATTAATCTACTCCAGGCACTGACGCATTACTATACTCGTATAATACTAGTACTTTTACAAAAGGAAAAAAATAGTGGTATATAAAAGTTTGGGCACCCCTGATAATTTCCATGATTTTCCTTTATAAATCATTGCTTGTCTGGATCAGAAATTTCAGTTAAATACGAGGTCTATTAGAAAAGTATCCGACCTTATTATTTTTTTCAAAAACCATATGGATTTGAATCACGTGTGATTGCGTCAGACAAGCTTGAACCCTCGTGCGCAGGCGTGAGTTTTTCCACGCCTGTCGGTTGTGTCATTCGCCTGTGAGCAGGCTTTGAGTGAGGAGTGGTCCAGCCCCCTCGTCGGATTTTCATTGTCAGGAAATGGCGGAATGATTTGGGCTTTTTTTCCATCAGAATTTTTTCAGAAATTGTTATTGACTGGCAGCTGGAAACCATTAGAAAAATTTATCTGGCTTTCGGTGAAAATGTTACGGGCTTGGTAGAGAATAAGGAGTGTTACTGTCGCTTTAAGGACGGCCCCCAGCAGCTGTGGGGCGCTCTGTGCTCCGAAGCCGCCATCGACAGGCTGAACGACCATTTCATTTTTAAACGGATGGCTGTCTGGATCTGTGACCATCGTGTGTCATTTCTCTGGTTATCACAAGAGCTGGACATCAACCATTTTCCGGCAGATTTCACTTTTAACAAGAGATTTTGTCATGGAAAGCCGAGCGGAGGCTTCGTGCGTCACGATGGATTCGCTACTGGAGCGAGACAAAACCACCTCCGTTTTGGTCTCACAGGATGGCTATGAGATGGCGTTCAGATAGCTGTCGGTGGTTTTTCCATCGACTGATTATCTGAGAAATTGTGGATGTGCCTGGACATGCCAGAACATGTCCCGTGAGGCTTCATCATGGTGTTGCTTTGCGCCATGCGGCACCACTGCAACGCGCGGAATTCCTCTGCACGTCTGTCTCAATGTGCCGAAAAAGTGCTGATGTCCACGTCTTTTCACAATTCCTGTGCTAGTCAGACGACGTCCCGGATAAAACAATCAATCAATCAATTTTTTTATATAGCGCCAAATCACAACAAACAGTTGCCCCAAGGCGCTTTATATTGTAAGGCAAGGCCATACAATAATTATGTAAAACCCCAACGGTCAAAACGACCCCCTGTGAGAAAGCACTTGGCTACAGTGGGAAGGAAAAACTCCCTTTTAACAGGAAGAAACCTCCAGCAGAACCAGGCTCAGGGAGGGGCAGTCTTCTGCTGGGACTGGTTGGGGCTGAGGGAGAGAACCAGGAAAAAGACATGCTGTGGAGGGGAGCAGAGATCGATCACTAATGATTAAATGCAGAGTGGTGCATACAGAGCAAAAAGAGAAAGAAACAGTGCATCATGGGAACCCCCCAGCAGTCTACGTCTATAGCAGCATAACTAAGGGATGGTTCAGGGTCACCTGATCCAGCCCTAACTATAAGCTTTAGCAAAAAGGAAAGTTTTAAGCCTAATCTTAAAAGTAGAGAGGGTGTCTGTCTCCCTGATCTGAATTGGGAGCTGGTTCCACAGGAGAGGAGCCTGAAAGCTGAAGGCTCTGCCTCCCATTCTACTCTTACAAACCCTAGGAACTACAAGTAAGCCTGCAGTCTGAGAGCGAAGCGCTCTATTGGGGTGATATGGTACTACGAGGTCCCTAAGATAAGATGGGACCTGATTATTCAAAACCTTATAAGTAAGAAGAAGAATTTTAAATTCTATTCTAGAATTAACAGGAAGCCAATGAAGAGAGGCCAATATGGGTGAGATATGCTCTCTCCTTCTAGTCCCCGTCAGTACTCTAGCTGCAGCATTTTGAATTAACTGAAGGCTTTTTAGGGAACTTTTAGGACAACCTGATAATAATGAATTACAATAGTCCAGCCTAGAGGAAATAAATGCATGAATTAGTTTTTCAGCATCACTCTGAGACAAGACCTTTCTAATTTTAGAGATATTGCGTAAATGCAAAAAAGCAGTCCTACATATTTGTTTAATATGCGCTTTGAATGACATATCCTGATCAAAAATGACTCCACGATTTCTCACAGTATTACTAGAGGTCAGGGTAATGCCATCCACAGTAAGGATCTGGTTAGACACCATGTTTCTAAGATTTGTGGGGCCAAGTACAATAACTTCAGTTTTATCTGAGTTTAAAAGCAGGAAATTAGAGGTCATCCATGTCTTTATGTCTGTAAGACAATCCTGCAGTTTAGCTAATTGGTGTGTGTCCTCTGGCTTCATGGATAGATAAAGCTGGGTATCATCTGCGTAACAATGAAAATTTAAGCAATACCGTCTAATAATACTGCCTAAGGGAAGCATGTATAAAGTGAGTAAAATTGGTCCTAGCACAGAACCTTGTGGAACTCCATAATTAACTTTAGTCTGTGAAGAAGATTCCCCATTTACATGAACAAATTGTAATCTATTAGACAAATATGATTCAAACCACCGCAGCGCAGTGCCTTTAATACCTATGGCATGCTCTAATCTCTGTAGTAAAATTTTATAGTCAACAGTATCAAAAGCAGCACTGAGGTCTAACAGAACAAGCACAGAGATGAGTCCACTGTCCGAGGCCATAAGAAGATCATTTGTAACCTTCACTAATGCTGTTTCTGTACTATGATGAATTCTAAAACCTGACTGAAACTCTTCAAATAGACCATTCCTCTGCAGATGATCAGTTAGCTGTTTTACAACTACCCTTTCAAGAATTTTTGAGAGAAAAGGAAGGTTGGAGATTGGCCTATAATTAGCTAAGATAGCTGGGTCAAGTGATGGCTTTTTAAGTAATGGTTTAATTACTGCCACCTTAAAAGCCTGTGGTACATAGCCAACTAACAAAGATAGATTGATCATATTTAAGATCGAAGCATTAAATAATGGTAGGGCTTCCTTGAGCAGCCTGGTAGGAATGGGGTCTAATAAACATGTTGATGGTTTGGATGAAGTAACTAATGAAAATAACTCAGACAGAACAATCGGAGAGAAAGAGTCTAACCAAATACCGGCATCACTGAAAGCAGCCAAAGATAACGATACGTCTTTGGGATGGTTATGAGTAATTTTTTCTCTAATAGTTAAAATTTTGTTAGCAAAGAAAGTCATGAAGTCATTACTAGTTAAAGTTAATGGAATACTCAGCTCAATAGAGCTCTGACTCTTTGTCAGCCTGGCTACAGTGCTGAAAAGAAACCTGGGGTTGTTCTTGTAAGAGTGGAATGGGAGGCAGAGCCTTCAGCTTTCAGGTTCCTCTCCTGTGGAACCAGCTCCCAATTCAGATCAGGGAGACAGACACCCTCTCTACTTTTAAGATTAGGCTTAAAACTTTCTTTTTTGCTAAAGCTTATAGTTAGGGCTGGATCAGGTGACCCTGAACCATCCCTTAGTTATGCTGCTATAGACGTAGACTGCTGGGGGGTTCCCATGATGCACTGTTTCTTTCTCTTTTTGCTCTGTATGCATCACTCTGCATTTAATCATTAGTGATCGATCTCTGCCCCCCTCCACAGCATGTCTTTTTCCTGGTTCTTTCCCTCAGCCCCAACCAGTCCCAGCAGAAGACTGCCCCTCCCTGAACCTGGTTCTGCTGGAGGTTTCTTCCTGTTAAAAGGGAGTTTTTCCTTCCCACTGTAGCCAAGTGCTTGCTCACAGGGGGTCGTTTTGACCGTTGGGGTTTTACATAATTATTGTATGGCCTTGCCTTACAATATAAAGCGCCTTGGGGCAACTATTTGTTGTGATTTGGCGCTATATAAAAAAAAAATTGATTGATTGATTGATAGATGTCCTAGCTTTACGGAGGGCTTTTTATAGAGCAACAGACTCTTTTTCCAGGCTAAGTGAAGATCTTCTAAATTAGTGAGACACCATTTCCTCTCCAACTTACGGGTTATCTGCTTTAAGCTACGAGTTTGTGAGTTATGCCACGGAGTCAGGCACTTCTGATTTAAAGCTCTCTTTTTTAGAGGAGCTACAGCATCCAAAGTTGTCTTCAATGAGGATGTAAAACTATTGACGAGATACTCTATCTCACTTACAGAGTTTAGGTAGCTACTCTGCACTGTGTTGGTATATGGCATTAGAGAACATAAAGAAGGAATCATATCCTTAAACCTAGTTACAGCGCTTTCTGAAAGACTTCTACTGTAATGAAACTTATTCCCCACTGCTGGGTAGTCCATCAGAGTAAATGTAAATGTTATTAAGAAATGATCAGACAGAAGGGAGTTTTCAGGGAATACTGTTAAGTCTTCTATTTCCATACCATAAGTCAGAACAAGATCTAAGATATGATTAAAGTGGTGGGTGGACTCATTTACTTTTTGAGCAAAGCCAATAGAGTCTAATAATAGATTAAATGCAGTGTTGAGGCTGTCATTCTCAGCATCTGTGTGGATGTTAAAATCGCCCACTATAATTATCTTATCTGAGCTAAGCACTAAGTCAGACAAAAGGTCTGAAAATTCACAGAGAAACTCACAGTAACGACCAGGTGGACGATAGATAATAACAAATAAAACTGGTTTTTGGGACTTCCAATTTGGATGGACAAGACTAAGAGTCAAGCTTTCAAATGAATTAAAGCTCTGTCTGGGTTTTTGATTAATTAATAAGCTGGAATGGAAGATTGCTGCTAATCCTCTGCCCCGGCCCGTGCTACGAACATTCTGACAGTTAGTGTGACTCGGGGGTGTTGACTCATTTAAACTAACATATTCATCCTGCTGTAACCAGGTTTCTGTAAGGCAGAATAAATCAATATGTTGATCAATTATTATATCATTTACCAACAGGGACTTAGAAGAGAGAGACCTAATGTTTAATAGACCACATTTAACTGTTTTAGTCTGTGGTGCAGTTGAAGGTGCTATATTATTTTTTCTTTTTGAATTTTTATGCTTAAATAGATTTTTGCTGGTTATTGGTAGTCTGGGAGCAGGCACCATCTCTACGGGGATGGGGTAATGAGGGGATGGCAGGGGGCGAGAAGCTGCAGAGAGGTGTGTAAGACTACAACTCTGCTTCCTGGTCCCAACCCTGGATAGTCACGGTTTGGAGGATTTAAGAAAATTGGCCAGATTTCTAGAAATGAGAGCTGCTCCATCCAAAGTGGGATGGATGCCGTCTCTCCTAACAAGACCAGGTTTTCCCCAGAAGCTTTGCCAATTATCTATGAAGCCCACCTCATTTTTTGGACACCACTCAGACAGCCAGCAATTCAAGGAGAACATGCGGCTAAACATGTCACTCCCGGTCTGATTGGGGAGGGGCCCAGAGAAAACTACAGAGTCCGACATTGTTTTTGCAAAGTTACACACCGATTTAATGTTAATTTTAGTGACCTCCGATTGGCGTAACCGGGTGTCATTACTGCCGACGTGAATTACAATCTTACCAAATTTACGCTTAGCCTTAGCCAGCAGTTTCAAATTTCCTTCAATGTCGCCTGCTCTGGCCCCCGGAAGACAATTGACTATGGTTGCTGGTGTCGCTAACTTCACATTTCGCAAAACAGAGTCGCCAATAACCAGAGTTTGATCCTCGGCGGGTGTGTCGTCGAGTGGGGAAAAACGGTTAGAGATGTGAACGGGTTGGCGGTGTACACAGGGCTTCTGTTTAGGGCTACGCTTCCTCCTCACAGTCACCCAGTCAGCCTGCTTTCCCGGCTGCTCGGGAACGCCAGGGGGTAACTAACGGCGGCTAAGCTACCTTGGTCCGCACCGACTACAGGGGCCTGGCTAGCTGTAGAATTTTCCACGGTGCGGAGCCGAGTCTCCAATTCGCCCAGCCTGGCCTCCAAAGCTACGAATAAGCTACACTTATTACAAGTACCGTTACTGCTAAAGGAGGCCGAGGAATAACTAAACATTTCACACCCAGAGCAGAAAAGTGCGGGAGAGACAGGAGAAGCCGCCATGCTAAATCGGCTAAGAGCTAGTAGCTACGCTAAGCTAGCGGATTCCTAAAAACACGAAAGGGAATAATGTGTAAATAATTTAGAGGTGATTCAGCAGAAGGAGTGCTTTAGTTAAGGCACGTAAAGATTACACTGGGAAACAAATCGTAATCTAGATAACTAGATCAATCTAACTGCGCAGATTAAACAGCTAACAGATACAGAAAAACACCGCTGTGCTCCGGAACAGGAAGTGATACAATACCGCAGTGAGAGCCAACCACCAGTAGAGGCAAGCAAAAAAAAAAAGTTTGGAAATGAACGGCACATTCCACTGTTACAGGAGTTTTTGTCATGGAAAGAGGAGGGGAGGCTTCGCGCGTCACTGTGGTGCCGCATGGCGCACAGCAACGCCGTGATGAAGCCTCATGAGATGTTCTGGCATGTCCAGGCACATCCACAATTTCTTGGATAATCACTCGATGGAAAAACCACCGACAGCTGTCTGAACGCCATCTCAAAGCCGTCCTGTGAGACCAAAACGGAGGTGGTTTTGTCTCGCTCCAGTAGCGAATCCATCGTGATGTGCGAAGCCTCCGCTCGGCTTTCCATGACAAAATCTCTTGTTAAAAGTGAAATCTGCCAGAAAATGGTTGATGTCCAGCTCTTGTGATAACCAGAGAAATGGCACACGATGGTCACAGATCCAGACAGCCATCCGTTTAGAAATGAAATGGTCATTCAGCCTGTCGATGGCGGCTTCGGAGCGCGGCGCACCGCACAGCCGCTGGGGGCCATCCTTAAAGTGACAGTAACACTCCTTATTCTCGACCAAGCCCGTAACATTTTCACCGAAAGCCAGATAAATTTTTCTAATGGTTTCCAGCTGCCAGTCTCTAACAGTTTCTGAAAAAATTCTGATGGAAAAAAAAGCCCAAATCATTCCGCCATTTCCTGGCAATGAAACAATGACGAGGGGGTGGACCACTCCTCACTCAAAGCATGCTCACAGGTGAATGACGCAACCGACAGGCGTTGAAAAACTCACGCATGCGCACGAGGGTTCAAGCTTGTCTGACGCAATCACACGTGATTCAAATCCATATGGTTGTTGAAAAAAATAATAAGGTTGGATACTTTTCTAATAGACCTCGTATATCATATATCAGACAAACACAGTGATATTTGAGAAGTGAAATGAAGTTCATAGGATTTACAGAAAGTGTGCAATAATTCTTTAAACAAAATTAGGCAGGTGCATAAATTTGGGCACCCCAACAGAAAAAATGCACCAATATTTAGTAGATCCTCCTTTTGCAGAAATAACAGCCTCTAAACACTTCCTATAGCTTCCAGTGAGAGTCTGGATTCTGGTTGAAGGTATTTTGGACCATTCTTCTTTACAAAATATCTCAGGTTTGTTGGTTTCCGAGCATGGACAGCCCGCTTAAAATCACACCACAGATTTTCAATAATATTCAGGTCTGGGGACTGAGATGGCCATTCCAGAACATTGCACTTGCTCCTCTGCATGAATGCCTTAATAGATTTTGAGCAGTGTTTAGGGTCGTTGTCTTGTTGAAAGATCCAGCCCTAGCGCAACTTCAACTTTGTAAGTGATTCATGAACATTGCTCTCAAGAATCTGCTGATATTGACCGGAATCCATGTGACCCACAACTTTAACAAGATTCCCAGTAGCTGCACTGGCCACACAGCCACACAGCATGATGGAACCACCTCCAAATTTTACTGTAGGTAGCAAGTGTTTTTCCTGGAATGCTTTGTTCTTTTTCAGCCATGCATACCCCCCCTTGTTGTGTCCATATAACTCAATTTTAGTTTCATCAGTCCACAGCACCTTATTCTAAAATGAAGCTGGCTTGTCCAAATGCGCTTTAACATACCTCAAGTGACTCTGTCTGTGGCGTGTATGCAGAAACGTTTTCCTCTGCATTACAGCATCTCTTTGTGCAAAGTGCACTATATACAACCTCAATTCCAGTGAAGTTGGGACATTGTGTAAAATGTAAATTAAAAACAGACTACAATGATTTGCAAATCCTCTTCAACCTATATTCAACTGAATACACCACAAAGACAAGATATTTAATGTTCAAACTGATAGACTTTGTTGTTCTTGTGCAAATATTTGCTCATTTTGAAATGGATGCTGCAACACTTTTCAAAAATGTTGGGACGGGGCAACAAAAGACTGGGAAAGTTGATGACTGCTCAAAGAACACCTAATTGGAAACAGGTGAGTGTCATGATTGGGTATAAAAGGAGCATCCCCAAAAGGCTCAGCCATTCACAAGCAAAGATGGGGCAAGGATCACCACTTGGTGAACAACTGCGTGAAAAATAGTCCAACAGTTTAAGAACAATGTTTGTCAACATTCAATTGCAAGGAATTTAGGGATTCCATCATCTACACTCCATAATATAATCAGAAGATTCAGAGAATCTGGAGAACTTTCTACACGTAAGCGGCAAGGCCGAAAATCAACATTGAATGCCCATGACCTTCGATCCCTCAGGTGGCACTGCATTAACAACCGACATCATTGTGTAAAGGACCGTACTGCGTGGGCTCAGGAACACTTCAGAAAACCATTGTCAGTTAACACAGTTCGTCACTACATTTACAAGTGCAAGTTAAAACTCTACCATGCAAAGCGAAAGCCCTACATCAGTAACATCCAGAAACGCCGCCGCCTTCTCTGGGCCAGAGCTCATTTGAAATGGACAGTGGAAAAGTGTGCTGTGGTCTGAGTCCACATTTCAGGTTGTTTTTGGAAATCATGGATGTCATGTCCTCCGGACAAAAGAGGAAAAAGACCATCCAGATTGGTACAAGCGCAAAGTTCAAAAGCCAGCATCTGTGATGGTATGGGGGTGTGTTGGTGCCCGTGGCATGGGCAAGTTACACATCTGTGATAGCACCATCAGTGCTGAGAGGTACATCCAGGTTTTGGAGCAACACATGCTGCCATCCAAGCAACATCTTTTTCAGGGACGTCCCTGATTATTTCAGCAAGACAATGCTAAGCCACAGTCTGCACATGTTACAACAGCGTGGCTTCGTAGTAAAAGAGTACGGGTACTACACTGGCCTGCCTGCAGTCCAGACCTGTCGCCCATTGAAAATGTGTGGCATATTATGAAGTGCAAAATACGACAACGGAGACCCCAGACTGTTGAACAACTGAAGTCATACATCAAGCAAGAATGGGAAAGAATTCCACCTACAAAGCTTTAACAATTAGTGTCCTTAGTTCCCAAATGCTTATTGAGTGTTGTGAGAAGTAAAGGTGATGTAACACAGTGGTAAACATACCACTGTCCCAGCTTTTTGAAAGGTGTTGCAGGCATCCATTTTAAAATGAGCAAATATTTGTACAAAAACAATAAATTTATCAGTTTGAACATTAAATATCTTGTCTTTGTGGTGTATTCAATTGAATATAGGTTGAAGAGGATTTGCAAATCATTGTATACTTTTTTTATTTACATTTTACACATCCCAACTTCATTAAAATTGGGGTTGAGGTGAACAATGTACAGAGACACTATCTGCAGCAACATCATGTTGTAGGTCTTTGGAACAGGTCTGTGGGTTGACTATGACTGTTCTCACCATCCTTCACTTCAGCTTATGAGATTTTTCTTGGGATGCCACTTCGGGCCTTAACTGGTACTGTGCCTGCTGTCTTCCATTTCCTCACTGTGTTCCTCACAGTGGAAACTGACAGCTGAAATCTCTGAGATAGCTTTTTGTATCCTTCCCCTAAACCATGATGTTGAACAATCTTTGTTTTCAGCTCAGTTGAGAGTTGTTTAGAGGCTCCCATGTTGCCACTCATTAGAAGAGATGGAAAGAGGGGAAACATTTGCAAATGGCCATCGTTCTCATGATTGGGTTCACCTGTGTAAGGAGGTCAAGGGTCAATGAGCTTACCAAACCAATTTTGTGTTCCAATAATTGGTGCTAAATGTATTCAAATCAATAAAATGACAAGGGTGCTCAAATTTATGCACCTTCCTAATTTTGTTTAAATAATTATTGCACACTTTCTGTAAATCCTGTAAACTTCATTTCACTTCTCAAATGTCAGTGTGTTCATCTGCTATATGATATATTTAACTGAAATTTCTGATCCAGACAACCAATGATTTTTAAAGGAAAATCATGAAAATTATCAGGGGTGCCCAAACGTTTGCATACAACTGTATATAACACAATTAGAATAGAATAGGATAGATATTTACTGTCATTTCTGCAATGAAATTCTGATTGTCCTTTCCAAACAGCTACACACACAAAAAAAACAACACACCACCAGCTTTAAAAAACAACAAATGAATTAGAAAATAGAAACCCCTTATACCAAATAAGAGTGCCCGATCGAAATCACACCTTTCTTTTTTACAACTCTACAAGTACCCCCCCCCCACTTACAGTGGGGCAAATAAGTATTCGATCCACTGTTGATTTTGCAAGTTTCCCACTTACAAAGAATGGAGAGGTCTGTAACTTTCATTGTAGGTACACTTCAACTGTGAGAGACAGAATCTAAAACTAAAAAATTAGAAAGTCACATTGTATGATTTTTAAATAATTAATTTGCATTTTATTGCACAAATTAAGTATTTGATCCACTAGAAAACAGACCTTAATATTTGGTACAGAAACCTTTGTTTGTAATTACAGAGGTCAGACGTTTCCTGTAGTTCTTGTAGTTTGCACACTGCAGCAGGGATTTTGGTCCATTCCTCTATACAGATCTTCTCCAGGTCTTTCAGGTTTTGAGTTTGAGCTCCCTCCAATGATTTTCTATTGAGCTCAGGTCTGGAGACTGGCCAGGCCACTCCAGAACCTAGAAATGCTTCTTACAGAGCCCCTCCTTAGTTGCTGTGGCTGTGTGTTTGGGGTCATTGTCATGCTGGAAGACCCAGCCACGAGCCATCTTCAATGCTCTTACAGTGGGAAGGAGGTTGTTTGCCAAAATCTCGCAATACATGACCCCATCCATCCTCCCTTCAATACAGTGCAGTTGTCTTGCCCCCTTTGCAGAAAAGCACACTCAGAGTTTGACGTTTCCACCCCTATGCTTCATGGTTGGGACGGTGTTCTTGGGGTTGTTCTCATCTTCCAAACACTGCGAGTGGCGTTGCCAAAAAGCTCTATTTTGGTCTCATCTGACCACATGACCTTCCCTCATGCCTCCTCTGGATCATCCAAATGGTCACTGGTGAACTTCAAACGGGCCTGGACATGTGCTGGCTTGAGCAGGGGGACCTTGCTGCCCTGCAGGATTTTAAACCATGACAGCATCGTGTGTTACTAATGTGATCTTTGTGACTGTGGTCCCAGCTGTCTTCAGGTCATTGACCAGGTCCTCCTATGTAGTTCTGCAATTTCTCAGAATCATCCTTATCCCACAAAGTGAGATCTTGTATGGAGCCCAAAACTGGGGAAGACTGACAGTCATCATGTGTTTCTTCTATTTTCTAAGAATTGTGCCAACAGTTGTCTTCTCACCAAGCTGCTTGCCTGTTGTCCTGTAGTCCATCCCAGCCTTGTGCAGGTCTACAGTTTTATCCCTGGTGTCCACAGACAGCTATCTGGTCTTGGCCATGGTGGATAGGTTGGAGTGTGATTGACTGAGTGTGTGGACAGGTGTCTTTTTTACAGGTAACAAGTTATTAATACAGGTAAAAAGTGCAGAATAGGAGGGCTTCTTAAAGCAAAAGTCTCACGTCTGTGAGAGCCAGAATTCTTGGTGGTTGGTAGGTGATCGAATACTTATTTCATGTAATAAAATGCAAATTAATTATTTAAAAATCAAACAATGTAATTTTTCAGATTTTTTTTTTTAGATTCTGTCTCTCACAGTTAAAGGGGTTATAGACTTATGTATATATGAAAAAAAGCAGCACAGTTACTTATGAATCTGACTGTGAAACCTTTAATTAATATTGATAATACATTTTAAATATCAAATTCTTTGAATGTCATGGAACACAATCCTTTTTTTTTTGCTGAAGTGTTAAAGGTAAGTCGGAGGTAGGCGTGTCTTTGGCTCAGTGATGTGTTGAGACGTTGCCACGTCAAGCAGGTTATTGTATCCTTGTGGAGCAGCCGAGCTGAACGACCCTGCGTCAGATCCGTGTTATCAGGGCGGGGCTGAGTGCAGGTGTTGGATGTGAAGTGTTCCAAGGCGCGGCTTTAAATCCTGCCCTGTCGTTCAAATATTGACCATACTGCTGTGACAACAGTGCAGGAAGGAATGCTAAGGACACCTCAGCACGAAACACCAACATCCTGGTTCTAAACCAACATCAGACCAAATGGCAGCTGTTTTTCTTGATCTTGACCTTGGAGCTTTGACCAAAGTACTACTACTGCAATACAAGCTCATTTCAAGCTCCAAGTTACTTCATAACATCTTTGACTGCAAAAATCCTTATTTGTCGTTTAGAACATAATTATAAACCAATCTGAAAATAACAGTTTAGTACATTTCTGCAAGTAATTAAGTAAGTAAGCAAGTAAAATGTATTCATATGACACCTTTCAAGATAAAACCCCCAAAACACAGAAATTGAAACACATCAGTAATATAACACTAATTAAAAGTGAGCCTTTACAGATGGGTCTTGAACTTCTCTTTTAAATGTTTTAACAGTGTCCACAGATCTCAGATGTAATGGCTCTGTAGTTTAGGGGCCATTACCTCAAAAGAACAGACTCCTTTGGTTTTTCAGCCTTGACTGAAGAGCCACCAACGGGTCTCAGAGGACCTCAGATACCTTCTTGTTATTAAATATGGATGCAGACATTCACAGAGAGACATCTGACCGTGCAGGGCTCTGAAAGAGATCCCCAAAATTTTAAACTCGTCTGAATATTATGTTGAGCCAGTGTGAAGAAGACAAAATATAGGAGAACTCTCAGAGGATCTCGCAAGAAGGCTCTCAGCCATGTTCTGGGCCATTTGTAAATGATCCAAAGAAGACTTGCTGAGGCAAAACAGCAATGAATTACAGTAATCCAAATGTAACAAGATGCATTCATTTTGTTTTGTAACAGAGGTGTTCAGTGTTCCATAAGCTAATGTGCTTATCAAAGGTTAGAACTTGGTAGAATGTTGAGGGGTGATTCAGAAAGTTTGAATCCGACCAAGCAAAAGTGTGGTATGGTTCTCCATCTTTTGCATTTGGAGAAACCAACATTTCTTTTGATAATGTGTGAGATTTTGACTCACTGGGCCTCATGTATCAATGTTGCGCATTTGTGGTGTAAATTTACGGCGTAAACTTGAAATACACCAAAGTCGCCGTGACATGTATCAAGCAGTGCGCACCTGCCCATTTCTGGCGTACGCCTGACGTGATCTTGATAAATGCGGCGGGTGGAAATGATCGTAATTATAATAAACATGCCCATAAATATTCAGAATCCGCTTCAGACACACCCTCATTTTACGACATGGAAGCCAGGAAGACGGCAATGAAAAAGAACTTCACCAATCACAACGCGTGCCAATAGAGCGTCAAAAGCGGCCGTCGTATCAATTGTTTTGTAGTATATAATCAATAAAGTGTTACAGTGGTCCCTCATTAATCGCTGGAGTTACGTTCTAAAAAATAGCCCGAAATACGCGAAACCGCGACATAGTCAGCGTTATTTTTTACAATTATTATAGACGTTTCAAAGCTGTAAAACCCTCACTACACAGTTTATACACTTTCTCAATCAGGCACGAACATTTTCTCACTTTTCTCTCGTGTGTAAACACTCTCTAAGTTCAAACCTTAGTAAGAAAATAATACCAAACTGTTTCAGGCCCAAACATTTGTTTGAGAAATAAAAATAAAACGTTTTCCTATAAATAATTATGATGGCATTTAGAACTAACGAATTAATTTTAACGATCAACGAACGAGGTCGGACACATAAGAAATTATTAATAGTGACTGACCAGTATGTCACAGATTGCCCCTCTGCGTCCTGACGACGTGCCTTTTCCCACTCACACCTGGCTGCAGCAGGTGTTTGTTTCCGTGTGACAAACACAGTTATGGGTAGTTGTTGGCGCTCTTTTTTCTTCTGGGCAACAAGATTCTTATAAACAGATATGCAGAACACAGAACACTGTAAAAAAAAAAGGCATGCAAAATTGGACTAAATACTCCGCGAGACTTCGAGGCCACGACAGGTGAACGGCGTTATAGCGAGGGACCACTGTATTCTCTTTTCACATGTCAATAATTCTTGACATGTGGATATTTGCTCGCTCAATTAATAAGACACACCTAATCTGTCAGATTTCTTTATTTTTAAATGTATTTCTGTATTTATTTTATTGTGACAACCGAATGGAGACGACAAAACCTGGTTGCAGCACGGGCGAATTAAGGGAATGACGAAACTACAGTTGTTATTATCAATTTCATTGTCTAAAATGATCACACCACATAAAGTTAAGCTCAGCGCTGCTCTGGCTCCAGGCTTGAAGTCTGGAGAAAAGGGCGTCTTTGCAGTCAGCTCTGTAGCCACAGATCGTGCTCCATAACAGTCCCGCAAAAGCGGGATTTGTATTGATTATTATGTAGTATAATCAGGAAAGTGTTATTTATGTAACATATGCATTGATTTGTATAATGGCGCTGTTTATCATGTTGATCATCTTCATTTTTATGTGGATTCCAGTGCTGGTTCATTTTGGTGTATAATTTACGCCACCTCTCAACCTGGTGTATATTTTCAGCGCAGTGTACGCCAACGACCACATTGATAAATGCCAAGTAGCGCAGCCGTTTTGGCGTACACCCCATATATGCTCAAATATCGCTGTACGCAACGTTGATACATGAGGCCCACTGGGTGCAATGTTGCAGACAATATTTCAGTGAAGTGAGTAGGGTTGTGTCAGATGGGTAAAATGGATAAAGGTTGTGGATGTGCTGTCATTCAGTATGTCACAAAAACGGGAATGACGTCATTACCATGATGACATGGGAATGACATCAGAGAAGGATGCCTTGTCTTATGTGACAGTTAAATGCTGGTCAGCCGAATTCAAGAGGGGCAGAACAAGTGTAGATGATGGTATTAAAATCCGGAAGACCCAGAACTGCCACCTCAACCATTATGATCCAGAAGATCTATAGCTGGGTTGAGTTCCATTCGATCGCATAAAAAAAAAAAAAATCTGTCACTCGACTCAAGAGAATTTAGTGCTGCTATAACAGACTGATGCAGCAGGTGCCAGTAATGCACCAATAAGGATGCTGGCTGCCGTTAAATGCCAGAGAAGACAAAGAGCTCTTCTTCTATGGTGGAATGAATGAAAAATGAAAAATTATGATTTTCACCCTGGATAATTTTTTTTATCTGTCTTATCTGCAGTGTAAATGTGGCTTTACTGAAGAAAGGGAATTTGGAGCACCATTTCAAGATGATTCACATAAAATATGATACTTCTAATGCTAACTCCTAAACCGGCGAAATCCTCTTTGCTCATCCAAAAACTTCAGGAAATGAAATGTCGGCTAGCAGCACAACGGTCCATAAATATGGAAAACGTGATGAATGTGGCTAACAAGATTGCGTGGAATTTGTGATATGGTTTTCTGAATTGTTGCCCGAAATTAAAGAATTTCTGAAACATTCAAACCATGCCACAAGTGATGGACCCAGATGTCATCCATGTTACATGGTGTGGATCAGTAAAGCTATGTGATTGTTTGAAAGATGTTGCATTTTTACCTTTATATGCAGTGACTGCTTGCGTTGTATTAAACGGTATGTGTAAAAGTAAAACAGTGTTTTTGTCTGTGTAGCGTGGTAAGCAGAAGAACAGTATGCACCATGACATTCCAGAGGAAATATGAAGTTATTATTATCATTATTTGTTTAAGGAGATATGAAGTTATTATTATTATTATTATATGAAGTTAGCAAAGTAGCAAATTGGTCATGACATATACTTCCCCAACATATTCAAATATTCTTCTGAGAGAAATCGGTTTTTAACTCTATTACTTGATCTGTGGTTAATTTCCTAGGGTCTTTTACAACAGTAATCTTTAGTTCCACCTGCCCTTCCAGCTTGATGTTGGTTGGGCTGATTGGGGATGCCCCTCACTCACTAGAATGTTAAACTGGGTCAGCACCAGTTTCATCAGAACCCAGGACCTATAGTCCACTATCAGCAGGTAGTGGGTTTTTAATGGTTAGGGTTAATTGGGTGCAGTCATGACCTATGCAGACCAAACTCATCCCAAGATTTTCTAAAATCTAGGTTTGCATATCCCCAATTTGACCCAGTGTTAAGGAACGCCATGGACCACTAGGGGTACCACTTATCATAATGATACGTTTCAGTCCAACAAATGTACTTCTGTCCTATTGGATTGGTTGCAAGGGCGCAATTTAGAACTAGAAATTGGGGGGGACAAAGTGCGTGGCCCGCAGGGCCGAAGCCCATAGGCCAGGGGTCTGGGGGCCGCTTTAGGTCCCCATAAGCCAACGGTTTCTAGATAAGCTCAGATGCATTCTGAGCACCCAGAACAGTAATTTTAATGTTTTGAGAAGACCATAAAGTGGACACCATTTGACTTATGCAGTTTGAAACTGTGGATATAAGTACTTGATTCTGGGAATAGCCAGCATTGATTTTATTAACATCCTGGTGTAAATAAGGTATCACCACATGTGTGGAACTCAAAAAGAATGATAGGTTGAGTTCTCATTAAAAAACACCTGCAATGTGGTAAAATGTATTCATAAATATGAAAGAACAGGCTCTTAATAATTATCAACTATCGCATACTGTATTTTTTTTCTCAAGATTTGTTTTTGCATAAGTTTGAAAAAACAACATCATAAGTTTAGGATAAATTTCTTATCATGAATTTAATTTTTGAAGTGGCACTAATGACAACACTCATACTGAACATACGAGGGCTGTCAATAAAGTAACGGTCCTTTTAATTTTTTTCAAAAACTATATGGATTTCATTCATATGTTTTTACGTCAGACATGCTTGAACCCTCGTGCGCATGCGTGAGTTTTTCCACGCCTGTCGGTGACGTCATTCGCCTGTGAGCACTCCTTGTGGGAGGAGTCGTCCAGCCCCTCGTCGGAATTCCTTTGTCTGAGAAGTTGCTGAGAGACTGGCGCTTTGTTTGATCAAAATTTTTTCTAAACCTGTGAGACACATCGAAGTGGACACGGTTCGAAAAATTAAGCTGGTTTTCAGTGAAAATTTTAACGGCTGATGAGAGATTTTGAGGTGATTCTGTTGCTTTAAGGACTTCCCACGGTGCGAGACGTCGCTCAGCGCTCTCAGCCGCCGTCGTCAGCCTGTTCAAGCTGAAAACCTCCACATTTCAGGCTCTATTGATCCAGGACGTCGTGAGAGAACAAAGAAGTTTCAGAAGAAGTCGGTTTCAGCATTTTATCCGGATATTCCACTGTTAAAGGAGATTTTTTTAATGAAAGACGTGCGGACGGGTCCACGCGTCGGGACGCAGCCGACGCGGTGCGGCGGCACAGGAAAAACACCTCCGTGTTGATAACCATTTGTAAAATCCAGGCGGCTTTTGATGGCTTTCAGTGGAGTGAGTATATGAGAAATTGTTTAACAGGCAGGACATGTTCCAACTTGTCCTTAAGGCTTTCAACAGAGGTGTTTTTCCTGTGGCGGAGCGTCGCGGCGGCTGCGTCCCGACGCGCGGACCCAAACGGTAGACGGCTCCAAATTGATGTTTAATCCCAAACACTTTTTCCACTTCTCGTAAATTCTCATTTGAGAAGTTGGTTCCATTATTCGATCTCACTATGCATGGTACCCACACCTGGGGGCAAATTCTTTGACAAGCCACTCAATTACTTCCTTGGCTTGTTCTGTTTTAGTGGGGACAGCTTCTACCCACCTGTAGTAGGAGTCTACAAATACCAACATGCATCTGTAGCCTCTCACTCCATATTCTGCTCCCATGTCAGTAAAATCAATCACAATTTTGTTTTATGGTTCTGGAGGCACTGGGATTCCTCCCAGTCCTGTTTTCAAAGCTTTTTTAGGATTATAAAGGTTACAAATTTCACATGTCTGTACATAATATATACAACTGTCTCTCATAAATTGATGCCACCACTTCTTTTATGTTAGATGTTGCATCCTCTGTGGGACACAGTGTCCTCTACTATGGGCTTCTTCACAGAGCTGTTGTAGTAGTCCCACCGGAGCTACTAGCCTTCCATCATGGCTTCTCCAGACACCTTTTTCATCCTTCTTGGCTTCCTTTTCCAGCCAAGCTTGTTTTTCATTCGGCGCTGTCTTCTGTTTCACTTTTACACTCCTATCTGAGCTGTCCGCCCCATCTTACTCATTTGGCTGCTGTATCTGCCGCATCATTTCCTCTCGTTACTCAGTCCGTTTTATCTTTTTGATGTCCCATGCACTTGATGACAGCCACTTCCTTCAGTCCACTCAGAGCATGGTACACCTCGATCAATTGCTCTATGTGTTTCTCCTGTTGAAGTTACAAAACCTTGACACATATCCACATGGACTGCCTGCACCACATATGAGGAATCACTTAAAATGTCTTATTCCTCGCCAACGTGCTTCAGTCATTGCCTGCAACTCGGTCCTTTGTGCTGAAGCGGGTTGCAGTATTATCTGGGGCTGAACCGTTTGATATCCTGGTGGGGTTTCTCGTACCACAGCAAGAGGGCCATGGGATCAATTCCCACCTGTGTCCTTTCTGTGTGGAGTTTGCATGTTCTCCCCATGTTTGCGTGGGTTTCCTCCAGGTGCTCCGGCTTCTTCCAACATTAAAAAAAAAAGTCATGCAGGTTAGGTGAATTGGAAACTTTAGAATAGTCCATGTCTCCCTTGCAAAAGAGAGCTCAATCTTAATGGTACTAACTTAGTTAAATAAAGGTTAAATTAAGGCATGTACCACCATTATTCATTTCTCCCAGACCTTATATTGTGCAAACAGTTTAGTGTCCTCAAAGTTTTCCGCAATCCCCCACCATAAAGTGGCCGATTCCTGATCATCAGATGTACCCTGGGTTTTATACTGCAACATCTACTTCCTCATGTGTTTTTTTTGGGGGGGGGGTTTTGAGTGGCACATCTCAGAACCCTCCCATTAGGGAGTGCCAGATTGACAAATATAGGTGTTAACAATATAGAAACTTCCAATTTTCCAAGGATGTCCCTGATCAATAAATTTATTGGGCAGTCAGGTGACATCAAAAATTCATGCTCAAATCTGAGCTCCTCACATTCACAAAGGGTGGGCTCTGAGATAGGCCATCTTTGCAATTCTCCCGAGAATCCTTCAACAGGCATGGTATTCCTGGATGGCCTCGATGGTGTATTAATAGTTGAATACTTAGCTCCACAATTTACCATTAACTGTTAAATTTTCCCATCAGAATCAGAATCGCCTTTATTGTCATTGTAATTTGCATTACAACGAGATTTGAACGCAACTCCAAAAAGGTGCTTTCCATGGTGCGAGTAGTTTTTAGCCAATATAAAAGATAGTGAAATTTAATGGTAAATTATTCAGAATATATGTAATAACTAATATAAACACAAGATAAAATAATATGTGGACCAAGTAAAATGTAAAACGGGAATTATATACAACTGTGGAATCATGTTGCACAGGAAAATTGCACATGGTTTACAGATATTGCACAAGAAACTTGAAAGGTGCAGATTAGAGTGATTTGTTGTTGTTCAGTGCAGTGATCGCTCTGGGGAGAAAGCTGTCCCTGATTCTGTTTGTCCTAGTTTTGATTAACCTATACCGTCGGCCGGAGGGTAGTAGGTCAAACAGGTGGTTGCTGGGGTGGGATGTGTCTTTGTAGATGCTGGCAGCTCTGCTGGGGTAGCAAGAGCTGGCAATGTCTTCCAGTCTGGGCAGAGAGCAGCCAGTGATCCCCTGGGCCGTTTTGATCACCCTCTGCAGCGCTATCCTGTCTGCTGCTGAGCACCCCCCGTACCACACTGTGATGCATTACATCAGGATGCTCTCTATGGTGGCTCTGTAGAACAACACCAGCAGCTTCTCCTCCAGATTGTTTCTCCTGAGCACCCTCAGGAAGTGGCTAAAGTCAAGATATAAATCATTAAAGCCTCCTGTGCCAGAATCTGGGCCCCACTATGGCATTTGATATTTCAGAGTGGCATTCCAATTGGGCAGGGCAGTGTGCTCGGCTGGAGGGTATTGGTTGTATCCATATTGCGGAACTCCACCTCTCATTGGTTTGCCGTGATGTCTGTAAGGGCACTGCTTACACCAATGGCCCAACTGGCCATAATTAAAGCATGTCTCATTTTTCAAAGTGCTCCTCCTTTTTTCTTCTCCTCCCGCAGCCGGGTGTCTCATACAGCCTCTATTGAAGCTCTTTCTTGGCCTGTTATACCGTTCTCCCAGGGGATTAAGAAACCATGGAGGAGGGTTTGGATATGGGCCAGGAAGAGAGGTCCCAACCTGAGGTGGGATCTGGTTTTGGTAAATGTGTATAGAGTCTGAATCTGCAGTGGCTGTTGTTGTTGCTGTTTGGAAGTATGTTGCACCATTTGCTTAATTTTTGATTTTCCCTGATCCATTTTTCTCAACTGCAACTTAGTGAGTTGCTTTTGGAGATCTAAACTCTCCCTTTTTCCTTCTGCCTGTCTTCATTATTATTGTCCATATACTTAGTCACATGTGCCGCCCACAGGTTTTCAGGCATTTCAGGGAGGCCCACCACCTTCCTCAATTGTTTTCTCTCCTCGTCATTCATGGAATTTTCAACAGCTCCCCTATACAACATTATCATGGATGGTGAGGAACAGGGGTTTGCCCCAGTCTTTTCCTGCCAAAGTTGTTTTGCCCGCTGGAGATAAGCACTACCTCTCTCACCCTCCATTGGGTTTATATTGTGAAGCTGCCAAGTAAGTTCTCACAAGCAAGGAATTTGAGCTGGTGTCATTGGTGCATAAACCTACTACTACTACTACCTATTACTGTAAGAAGTAATAGGTGCATATCAAAGCAATTTGAGCTTCTATAACATCTCAGGAGTGCCACAGGCTTATCACCTACATGCCACACCGCACTGATGCAGTAATTCATTGAAAGGAGCTCCAACCAGGTATTGAGTGCATGTACTGCATAGTACATGGACATACTTTTCAGTAGGTCAACACTTCCTTTTTAAAATTGGTCTCATGTGATATTCTAATTTTCTGAGATACTGAATTTTAGGATTTCATTAGCTCTAACCCAGGTAACACACAACGTAAATGCAACGTTGCTGTAAGGTTGCTGACAACGTTGCAGCAATGTGAATTTGTAGACTCCCCACAACGTTGCTACAACATTGTCAGCAATGTTGTCAGCAACGTTGTTGACAGCGTTGCAGCAACATTGTGGGGAGTCTACAAATTCATGTTGCTACAATGTTGCAACACAACTTTGCTGGCAATGTTGCAGCAACGTTGTGGGGGGTCTACAAATTCATGTTGCTACAACGTTGAAACACAAAGTTGCTGACAACGTTGCAGCAACGTTGTGGGGGGGTCTACAAATTCATGTTGCTACAACGTTGAAACACAAAGTTGCTGACAACGTTGCAGCAACGTTGTGGGGAGTCTACAAATTCACGTTGCTACAACGTTGCAATACAACTTTGCTGACAACGTTGCAGCAACGTTGTGGGGAGTCTACAAATTCACGTTGCTACAATGTTGCAACACAACATTGCTGACAACGTTGCAGCAACGTTGTGGGGGGTCTACAAATTCACGTTGCTACAATGTTGCAACACAACTTTGCTGACAACATTGCAGCAACGTTGTGGGGGGTCTACAAATTCACGTTGCTACAACGTTGAAACACAAAGTTGCTGACAATGTTGCAGCAACGTTGTGGGGGGTCTACAAATTCATGTTGCTGCAACGTTGAAACACAAAGTTGCTGACAACGTTGCAGCAACGTTGTGGGGAGTCTACAAATTCACGTTGCTACAACGTTGCAATACAACTTTGCTGACAACGTTGCAGCAACGTTGTGGGGGGTCTACAAATTCACGTTGCTACAATGTTGCAACACAACTTTGCTGACAACGTTGCAGCAACGTTGTGGGGGGTCTACAAATTCACGTTGCTACAATGTTGCAACACAACTTTGCTGACAACGTTGCAGCAGCGTTGTGGGGAGTCTACAAATTCACGTTGCTACAATGTTGCAACACAACTTTGCTGACAATGTTGCAGCAACATTGTGGGGGGTCTACAAATTCATGTTGCTACAACGTTGCAACACAAAGTTGCTGACAACGTTGCAGCAACGTTGTGGGGAGTCTACAAATTGATGTTGGTACAACGTCATTGCAACTTCTGTGCAGTGTTCCGGCAACGTCAAATTGTTAGCTGGGAAGTCATAATCATCAAAATGAAAAGAAATAAATGCTTGAAATATGTCATTCTGTGTAATTAATCTATACAATATATGAGTTTCAATTAATTACTGATATGAATTCACTTTTCAATAATATTCTAATTTATTGAGATGTACCTGTATATATAATTACCCTGCATTTTGGTGAAGCAATGATAGCAGGGTACTCTTTCACGTGTGTGTGTGTGTGTGTGTGTGTGTGTGTGTGTGTGTGTGTGTGTGTGTGTGTGTGTGTGTGTGTGTGTGTGTGTGTGTGTGTGTGACTTTGAACAAGATAAGTCAAAGACAGCTGGACAGATTTCCTTCAAACCTGGTGGGAATATTACTTGGATAGATATCTAGAGGTGATTAGATTTTGGAGTGATTTTGTTAAAGGTCAAGGAAAACGTGGTTTGAAAACCCTTGTTGTGTATCTCAACAACCAAGGAGCCTAGATGGCTGATCTAAAGCATATGTTGACCAGTAAACTATTTATGATTGATTTGTATAAATGACTTCATAAGGACGTCACACAGAAGTTACATGATGAAGTCAAACATAGTCAAAAACACCATTAGAGATGCATCAGCCCTCTGATGCCTTTTATTTCTGTGCTGTGCCAATTTCAGAAAACCCCAAATAATAAAATGTCACCAATTGCACAGTCGTTTTACCCCAGAAACAGTCCAAGAATTCAGTCGAACCCCAAATGTCCATGGTATTCATGTCCATGATGAATGAATGTATGTGAACTTGTTAGCTGCACTCCACGGTACGTCACCAGCAGTCCAGGTTTTGGAGTGTTCAGGGTGAGCCAGGTTTGGATGGGAAGCAGATTAGTTTGCAAGAGGCCCACTCTGGGCTGAGGCTGCAACAAAGCTGCAATTCATATCAGCCGGGCCACACGGGACCTGCACAAGATCCTCCTCAGTCAGCCAGAGGCCGCTGACGCTGTGCGATTACACAGAGGCAGAAACACATCTTTGTGTGCCGCATCATGTTTGCATTGTCACATGTAAAAGTTTCTCAGCAGGTTTCAAACACAGGGTGAGGTGCATTTTGGGCTGCTCCCCATGAAAATGTTTGACAAATATCCGTCCTTAAACATCCTGCTCCACCTGCTGATGATTGCGTGGGCGAAGCCATTTTCGTGATGAGGTTTGTTTAGTTGGAAATATTGTTTGGTGATAATGTCGTCTCTGTTGACAGACACATTCAGCACAGAAATCATCATCCGCGTGCGACGTCACGGCACCGTGTCCGACTCAGTCAGCAGCAAACCTAAACGCACTGAGGCCAGCAAAGCACAAAAAGTGATCAATGGTAAAACAACCTTAACTGTGGGGGAAAAAAGCTGGTTTACATATGTTGAACACATTTTGAAACATTTAGCCATTTTCATACATATTCATTATGAATATTAAGTTCCTTCAGCTGCTCCCTTTTATTTAACTACCACAGCACATCCAAGCATGGGCGCAATTTGGTGGGGGATGGGGGGACATGCCCCCCCCACCCACACCTTTTCAACCGGGGGGGCAGAATATGGTATGTCCCCCCCACCTTCTGACATATGTGTGTACTTGAAACAAGCTATGCCAGTCTTATGTGCAAACCATGTCAGAATAGTATCTTTGTTTCTGCAAGTTTGTATTTTTAGCAGCGTTGACTTGTTTACAACACCTGTTTCTTGTTTGTCACATTCTGAATTTTCTGGGGACTGCATTTGCCCAGATTTGAAACCAAAAATAGTTGTCTCTAGGGACTAGTGTCTACACATAAGTATCAATGGACCATATGCTAATTTACTAAATTCTGAAAGTTAGAAAAGGAAATCAGAAAAACTATCTGGGACCTCAGAAAGCCCATCTGCAGTTATTGCTTGATCTCCAAAATCAGTCTATGCAAGCAAAATTATGTTCAGTATGAGTGTTGTCATTAGTCAATCAATCAATCAATTTTTTTTTATATAGCGCCAAATCACAACAAACAGTTGCCCCAAGGCGCTTTATATTGTAAGGCAAGGCCATACAATAATTATGTAAAACCCCAACGGTCAAAACGACCCCCTGTGAGCAAGCACTTGGCTACAGTGGGAAGGAAAAACTCCCTTTTAACAGGAAGAAACCTCCAGCAGAACCAGGCTCAGGGAGGGGCAGTCTTCTGCTGGGACTGGTTGGGGCTGAGGGAGAGAACCAGGAAAAAGACATGCTGTGGAGGGGAGCAGACATTGATCACTAATGATTAAATGCAGAGTGGTGCATACAGAGCAAAAAGAGAAAGAAACAGTGCATCATGGGAACCCCCCAGCAGTCTACGTCTATAGCAGCATAACTAAGGGATGGTTCAGGGTCACCTGATCCAGCCCTAACTATAAGCTTTAGCAAAAAGGAAAGTTTTAAGCCTAATCTTAAAAGTAGAGAGGGTGTCTGTCTCCCTGATCTGAATTGGGAGCTGGTTCCACAGGAGAGGAGCCTGAAAGCTGAAGGCTCTGCCTCCCATTCTACTCTTACAAACCCTAGGAACTACAAGTAAGCCTGCAGTCTGAGAGCGAAGCGCTCTATTGGGGTGATATGGTACTACGAGGTCCCTAAGATAAGATGGGACCTGATTATTCAAAACCTTATAAGTAAGAAGAAGAATTTTAAATTCTATTCTAGAATTAAGCCAATGAAGAGAGGCCAATATGGGTGAGATATGCTCTCTCCTTCTAGTCCCCGTCAGTACTCTAGCTGCAGCATTTTGAATTAACTGAAGGCTTTTTAGGGAACTTTTAGGACAACCTGATAATAATGAATTACAATAGTCCAGCCTAGAGGAAATAAATGCATGAATTAGTTTTTCAGCATCACTCTGAGACAAGACCTTTCTGATTTTAGAGATATTGCGTAAATGCAAAAAAGCAGTCCTACATATTTGTTTAATATGCACTTTCTTAGTGCCACTTTGAAAATTAAATTCATGATAAGAAATTTATCCTAAACTTATGATCTGTTGTTTTTTCAAACTTATGCAAAAACAAATTTTGAGAAAAAAAAATACAGTATGCGATAATTGATAATTATTAAGAGCCTGTTCTTTCATATTTATGAATACATTTTACCACATTGCAGTTGTTTTTTTAATGAAAACTCAACCTATCATTCTTTTTGAGTTCTACACATGTGGTGATAGCTTATTTACACCAGGATGTTAAGAAAATCAATGCTGCCTATTCTCAGAATAAAGTATTTATATCCACAGTTTCAAATTGCATAAGTCAAATGGTGTTCACTTTATGGTCTTCTCTAAACATTAAAATTACTGTTCTGGATGCTCAGAATGCACCTGAGCTTATCTAGAAACCGTTGGCTTCTAGGGGTCTAAAGCGGCCCCTAGACCCCTGGCCTATGGGCTTCAGCCCTGCAGGCCTCGCACTTTGTCCCCCCCAATTTCTAGTTATACAACACCTGGCAATAATTCTAGAATCACCGGCCTCGGAGGATGTTCATTCAGTTGTTTAATTTTGTAGAAAAAAAGCAGATCACAGACACGACACAAAGCTAAAGTCATTTCAAATGGCAACTTTCTGGCTTTAAGAAACACTATAAGAAATCAAGAAAAAAAATTGTGGCAGTCAGTAACAGTTACTTTTTTAGACCAAGCAGAGGGAAAAAATATGGACTCACTCAATTCTGAGGAATAAATTATGGAATCACCCTGTAAATTTTCATCCCCAAAACTAACACCTGCATCAGATCAGATCTGCTCGTTAGTCTGCATCTAAAAAGGAGTGATCACATCTTGGAGAGCTGTTGCACCAAGTGGACTGACATGAATCATGGCTCCAACACGAGAGATGTCAATTGAAATAAAGGAGAGGATTATCAACTCTTAAAAGAGGGTAAATCATCACACAATGTTGCAAAAGATGTTGGTTGTTCACAGTCAGCTGTGTCTAAACTCTGGACCAAATACAAACAACATGGGAAGGTTGTTAAAGGCAAACATACTGGTAGACCAAGGAAGACATCAAAGTGTCAAGACAGAAAACTTAAAGCAATATGTCTCAAAAATCGAAATTGCACAACAAAACAAATGAGGAACGAATGGGAGGAAACTGGAGTCAACGTCTGTGACCAAACTGTAAGAAACCGCCTAAAGGAACTGGGATTAACATACAGAAAAGCTAAACGAAAGCCATCATTAACACCTAAACAGAAAAAAACAAGGTTACAATGGGCTAAGGAAAAGCAATCGTGGACTGGATGAAAGTCATATTCAGTGATGAATCTCGAATCTGCATTGGGCAAGGTGATGATGCTGGAACTTTTGTTTGGTGCCGTTCCAGTGAGATTTATGAAGATGACTGCCTGAAGAGAACATGTAAATTTCCACAGTCATTGATGATATGGGGCTGCATGTCAGGTAAAGGCACTGGGGAGATGGCTGCCATTACATCATCAATAAATGCACAAGTTTACGTTGATATTTTGGACACTTTTCTTATCCCATCAATTGAAAGGATGTTTGAGGATGATGAAATCATTTTTCAAGATGATAATGCATCTTGCCATAGAGCAAAAACTGTGACAAAAAGACACATAGGGTCAATGTCATGGCCTGCAAATAGTCCGGATCTTAATCCAATTGAAAATCTTTGGTGGAAGTTGAAGAAAATGGTCCATGACAAGGCTCCAACCTGCAAAGCTGATCTGGCAACAGCAATCAGAGAAAGTTGGAGCCAGATTGATGAAGAGTACTGTTTGTCACTCATTAAGTCCATGCCTCAGAGACTGCAAGCTGTTATAAAAGCCAGAGGTGGTGCAACAAAATACTAGTGATGTGTTGGAGTGTTCTTTTGTTTTTCATGATTCCATATTTTATTCCTCAGAATTGAGTGAGTCCATATTTTTTTCCCTCTGCTTGGTCTAAAAAAGTAACCGATACTGACTGCCACAATTTTTTTTCCTGATTTCTTATAGTGTTTCTTAAAGCCAGAAAGTTGCCATTTGAAATGACTATATTTTTGTGTCATGTCTGTGATCTGCTTTTTTCCTACAAAATTAAACAACTGAATGAACATCCTCTGAGGCCGGTGATTCCATAATTTTTGCCAGGGGTTGTAAACTGCGCCCTTGCATCCAAGGTAGAGCTCCTGAACACGTTCAGCAACTGAACTTTATATTTTTTTGCAACTTTGAATCTTTTTTCCACCTTTTACTTCTTAAATGTGCTGGTATTAAAATGAGAAGCTGATCTGAATAAAAAGTATGAGCTGGAATAAAGTCTGGAGGCTGATTCCAGCAGGTGGGGAAACCTTCAACGGTGGTGTTCTGCACTCAGGTCTGGGGGATGGGAGGAGGGCGTGTCCACAGGTGAACAGGTGTTTAAATAAGAGTCAGCCTGTCGCTCCCATGCAGTAGATTCTGATCCGCCTCCACACACACCTGCACAGGTAAGACACTCACACAGAGCAGCTTTTCACTGCACTCCAACAATCCAGCTCCACTGCACCAACGCATTCAAGGTCTACGACTTCTTAAAGGGTTTGCTGTAAAAGCAAACACTTAAAAATAAGTAGTAAAAATAACTCGATAATGACAAACAAACAACAATACACATGTTGCAGCACAGTGAAGCGCGGACATAATGGACGATGTAATTACTGTTACAAACAGGTTAAAACTCTTCAAATCAAATTTTACTTCAAAGGACATCAGCTTACATTTACATTTTGTGCTCTTTGTGTTAAAACTGAAACAAAAAGTACATTATTTAATTTGTAAAACCTGTTATAATTGCAGCTTTGTGCTGTATATACCAAAAACAACAACAGCAAACAATATTACAGCTTATCTTTGATGGATTGATCATAATTCCTTTAAATTAGAAAGCTGTCACAGAGCCAGTTATATTAGAAATGTTTTTATACTCTTTCAATTACTGTATTTGTGTTTGTCATCCCTATGCTAAATTCTTGTAATTTAAAACAAACAAACAAACAAAAAAAACCCCCAAAACAAATAAAAACATATCAATCAATCAATCAATCAATTTTTTTATATAGCGCCAAATCACAACAAACAGTTGCCCCAAGGCGCTTTATATTGTAAGGCAAGGCCATACAATAATTATGTAAAACCCCAACGGTCAAAAACGACCCCCTGTGAGCAAGCACTTGGCTACAGTGGGAAGGAAAAGACCATTCCTCTGCAGATGATCAGTTAGCTGTTTTACAACTACCCTTTCAAGACTTTTTGAGAGAAAAGGAAGGTTGGAGATTGGCCTATAATTAGCTAAGATAGCTGGGTCAAGTGATGGCTTTTTAAGTAATGGTTTAATTACTGCCACCTTAAAAGCCTGTGGTACATAGCCAACTAACAAAGATAGATTGATCATATTTAAGATCGAAGCATTAAATAATGGTAGGGCTTCCTTGAGCAGCCTGGTAGGAATGGGGTCTAATAAACATGTTGATGGTTTGGATGAAGTAACTAATGAAAATAACTCAGACAGAACAATCGGAGAGAAAGAGTCTAACCAAATACCGGCATCACTGAAAGCAGCCAAAGATAACGATACGTCTTTGGGATGTTATGAGTAATTTTTTCTCTAATAGTTAAAATTTTGTTAGCAAAGAAAGTCATGAAGTCATTACTAGTTAAAGTTAATGGAATACTCAGCTCAATAGAGCTCTGACTCTTTGTCAGCCTGGCTACAGTGCTGAAAAGAAACCTGGGGTTGTTCTTATTTTCTTCAATTAGTGATGAGTAGAAAGATGTCCTAGCTTTACGGAGGGCTTTTTTTATAGAGCAACAGACTCTTTTTCCAGGCTAAGTGAAGATCTTCTAAGTTAGTGAGACGCCATTTCCTCTCCAACTTACGGGTTATGTTGGGAAAGTGTCAGTACACGGACCCACAACAGGGGGCGCAAATGAACGGACAATGGAGAAAGTCAAATAACAAGGCTTTACTGTTGTGAACGTGCACAACGAATACAACCAATCACGAAATGGACAACAGTCAATTCACAAAAAGTGTCGTGTGGGCAGGCTCGAAGATAGGAGACGCCTCTCCAAGGTAAGACCCGAACCACACGGCTTCCTCCGCCACAGGACCCCGGAAATACTGGAGCCGCCAAGTCCCGAACTCCCAGGTGGCCACTGCCTCCGCGTGTCGGACCTGGTACTGCTGGCGAGGAACAAAGAACAGTTAGATGGGGGCGCGTTTGCACCCAAGACTCCGAACAGCAGGGAAGTTACCTCCACCTCTCGTTGGAACAGTAATCCACAAGCTATACACTAATCCAAAAGGATACACTCCGTCAGCTTTGATACGTTACCTCGTAGGTAGAAACGATATCTCGGCAATGAGGTGGAGGTGCCGTCCTGCTGATATACCCCACAGATGATTGCCGTCAGCTGTCTCAGGTGATGGGTGACAGCTGTCACCGTAGCTGCTCACGTGAGGCGGCGGCGCCCTCTGGTGCCTGGAGCCCGCACTCCAGGCAGGGCGCCCTCTGGTGGTGGTGGTCCAGCAGTACCTCCTCTTCAGCGGCCCACACAACAGGTTATCTGCTTTAAGCTACGAGTTTGTGAGTTATACCACGGAGTCAGGCACTTCTGATTTAAAGCTCTCTTTTTTAGAGGAGCTACAGCATCCAAAATTGTCTTCAATGAGGATGTAAAACTATTGACGAGATACTCTCACTTACAGAGTTTAGGTAGCTACTCTGCACTGTGTTGGTATATGGCATTAGAGAACATAAAGAAGGAATCATATCCTTAAACCTAGTTACAGCGCTTTCTGAAAGACTTCTAGTGTAATGAAACTTATTCCCCACTGCTGGGTAGTCCATCAGAGTAAATGTAAATGTTATTAAGAAATGATCAGACAGAAGGGAGTTTTCAGGGAATACTGTTAAGTCTTCTATTTCCATACCATAAGTCAGAACAAGATCTAAGATATGATTAAAGTGGTGGGTGGAATCATTTACTTTTTGAGCAAAGCCAATAGAGTCTAATAATAGATTAAATGCAGTGTTGAGGCTGTCATTCTCAGCATCTGTGTGGATGTTAAAATCGCCCACTATAATTATCTTATCTGAGCTAAGCACTAAGTCAGACAAAAGGTCTGAAAATTCACAGAGAAACTCACAGTAACGACCAGGTGGACGATAGATAATAACAAATAAAACTGGTTTTTGGGACTTCCAATTTGGATGGACAAGACTAAGAGTCAAGCTTTCAAATGAATTAAAGCTCTGTCTGGGTTTTTGATTAATTAATAAGCTGGAATGGAAGATTGCTGCTAATCCTCCGCCCCGGCCCGTGCTACGAGCATTCTGACAGTTAGTGTGACTCGGGGGTGTTGACTCATTTAAACTAACATATTCATCCTGCTGTAACCAGGTTTCTGTAAGGCAGAATAAATCAATATGTTGATCAATTATTATATCATTTACCAACAGGGACTTAGAAGAGAGAGACCTAATGTTTAATAGACCACATTTAACTGTTTTAGTCTGTGGTGCAGTTGAAGGTGCTATATTATTTTTTCTTTTTGAATTTTTATGCTTAAATAGATTTTTGCTGGTTATTGGTAGTCTGGGAGCAGGCACCGTCTCTACGGGGATGGGGTAATGAGGGGATGGCAGGGGGAGAGAAGCTGCAGAGAGGTGTGTAAGACTACAACTCTGCTTCCTGGTCCCAACCCTGGATAGTCACGGTTTGGAGGATTTAAGAAAATTGGCCAGATTTCTAGAAATGAGAGCTGCTCCATCCAAAGTGGGATGGATGCCGTCTCTCCTAACAAGACCAGGTTTTCCCCAGAAGCTTTGCCAATTATCTATGAAGCCCACCTCATTTTTTGGACACCACTCAGACAGCTAGCAATTCAAGGAGAACATGCGGCTAAACATGTCACTCCCGGTCTGATTGGGGAGGGGCCCAGAGAAAACTACAGAGTCCGACATTGTTTTTGCAAAGTTACACACCGATTTAATGTTAATTTTAGTGACCTCCGATTGGCATAACCGGGTGTCATTACTGCCGACGTGAATTACAATCTTACCAAATTTACGCTTAGCCTTAGCCAGCAGTTTCAAATTTCCTTCAATGTCGCCTGCTCTGGCCCCCGGAAGACAATTGACTATGGTTGCTGGTGTCGCTAACTTCACATTTCGCAAAACAGAGTCGCCAATAACCAGAGTTTGATCCTCGGCGGGTGTGTCGTCGAGTGGGGAAAAATGGTTAGAGATGTGAACGGGTTGGCGGTGTACACTGGGCTTCTGTTTAGGGCTACGCTTCCTCCTCACAGTCACCCAGTCAGCCTGCTTTCCCGGCTGCTCGGGATCTGCCAGGGGGGAACTAACGGCGGCTAAGCTACCTTGGTCCGCACCGACTACAGGGGCCTGGCTAGCTGTAGAATTTTCCACGGTGCGGAGCCGAGTCTCCAATTCGCCCAGCCTGGCCTCCAAAGCTACGAATAAGCTACACTTATTACAAGTACCGTTACTGCTAAAGGAGGCCGAGGAATAACTAAACATTTCACACCCAGAGCAGAAAAGTGCGGGAGAGACAGGAGAAGCCGCCATGTTAAATCGGCTAAGAGCTAGTAGCTACGCTATGCTAGCGGATTCCTAAAAACACGCAAAGTGAATAATGTGTAAATAATTTAGAGGTGATTCAGCAGAAGGAGTGCTTTAGTTAAGGCACGTAAAGATTACACTGGGAAACAAATCGTAATCTAGATAACTAGATCAATCTAACTGCGCAGATTAAACAGCTAACAGATACAGAAAAACACTGCTGTGCTCCGGAACAGGAAGTGATACAATACCGCAGTGAGAGCCAACCACCAGTAGAGGCAATCCCTATGCTAAATTCTTGTAATGTAAAAAAAACAAACAAACAAACAAACAAAAAAAAAAACCCAAAACAAATAAAAACATATCTTTCCAAGAACTATGAGAGCCAACTGAGAAGTTTTGAGCGTGACTTAAAAAGTAGGGCGTGGCTCTCCACCTTTTGCATTCTGAAAAACCAACATTTCTCGAGAATGTGTGAAATTTTGAGTCACTGGCTACAGTGTTGAGAAATTCACCAGTAAACACAGGTTTGAATACAATTGTAAAATTGTGCCTATTGACATCAATTAATTTAGAATAAAATGCTGTTTTGGCAGCTGCCATCGTCACGATAGTCTTTCCTGATTGACCTCTTCCAACCGTGAGGAACACCATTTACGTTCTCTTTTACTTCAGGTTTGTTTGAGGACTGGTAAATACTCAGTAAACTAAGGGAAGGGTTCTTTCTGGTGCCACTTTGGATGCCTAGCAGGCATGGCCATGGGAAGAGGATTTGGGTGGGGGTTCTGTAGCAGGGTGTCCGGCTAAAAAGAAGAGAACACATCCAAAAAGCGTACACACAGTATTTAAACGGCATAAAATTGACTACATTTCATTCCTATTAAGTGATGACACGGTGATATCAGGTATGAACACACACACAGAGCATATCAGTGGGAACAGCTGGTGCATCATAATCCAGCAGGTTTCGAAGTGTCACATTAAAACTAAAGTGTTCACAGAAACGTTCTGTGTGACAACTGTGTCAAGAACCTCAGGCAGCCTGGAAGCTGGATCAGCTAAGGCTCCCAGACTAATGTAACACTTCCCCAGTACAGTCGTCTCAAAATTCATAGAGCAACAAGACCCACAAGATAAAATATCCAATAAAACTGGTTAATGATCCAACAGTGATTGAAACAGATAACCCATAGGATAAAACCAAGTCCATTGTAGGTCCATGTTCATGTATTGGACTAAAATAAAAAGAATGAATAATATTTAAAAAGTTCTGAGCAGGGACCTGTTCTGACAATGAACAAAATCACCCACAATTAAAAATATCTCTTACCGCAGCGTAAAACCAGTCAAATTCAAGTCAGCAAACTCAGAGACAATGTAAAGGACAGTAAATTATTAGTGCAGGGCAACTTCGGCTCAAAGAACTACAACTCAAAGCTCAGAAAAAATTCACGGAAAATCTGCTGACAGTTAAGTGATTGTAAAAAGCAGTGGTGGGCACAGCTAACTGAAAAGTTACCTTCGATAACCATTAATCCGCTAACTGAAAAGTTAACTTTGACCGATAAACTGCTAAAAAGTTTAGCGGAATTTACCGCTAACTTTTAGTATTGACTCGGTCGTGACCACATCTGTCGACTACTGATAAGCCAGCAGGGGCTGCTGGGTAAATTCAATAAAAAAAATTAAATAAAAAAAAATAAAACCCCAAACACTGTCATCATCTTTATCAAAAGCAGTAAATCGCAGTATTAGAAGTCACAGTTTATATTATATATTTATAAAACCGCTAATGGAGCTGCATTCACAAACACAAAACAAATGCATGAAAAATAAATAAATAAATAAATAAATAATCCCAAACATAGTCATCGTATTTATAAAAAAGCAGCAGGTATTAATTAGGCACCACAGTCTTGTTTGAGGACGGGCGCTAAAGGGGTAAAATATGATGCATATGATGTAATTTCAGGGGAAAAAACCACAGCATTTTCTGAGTTTTTGGGCAAATTACATGCAAACAAAATGAAAATGCAAAGAAAAAGTGATGATGTGGTGGGAAGCCACACAATCATGTCGAGGCAGTTTTGTAGGCGAGAGAACGCAGCTACTCTGGCTAGCTGTGTAGGCTAACACTTAGCAACACGACGTCTCCCTGTCTTCCCTTCTCCAGTGGGAACCGAAAAAAAGAAACACTTTTCACGACTGCTTCGGTGATTGCAGCCGTACCAAACAGCACATCATTTTTCCATGTGAAGTTACGCTGTGTTTATATTGCACAACGGAACCGGCTGTCCCCATAAGTGGTCAAATCCTGTGGTCCAGGAACGGCTCACCTGTGTTGCGTTCAATGTGACTGGTAAAATCTACACCTCATCCGTTGCCTTGAGCTTCCCCACCTAAGAAAACCACACAAGTTTTCTGTTTACATAAAAATACAGTAATTGTCTTTTTAGTTTAAAAAAGTAAAGATTTGATTTTAAGGTTTACAAATGTTTTTGACCGTTAAACTTAACTCACTTTACCAGCAAAAAAACAGAACAGAAAGTTAGTGGAACTAAATTTAGCAGAAGCTAATTGGTATGCTGATGGTTTTCAAAGTTAGCTGAAAAGCTAATCCATGAATGAAAAAGTTAGCTTTGCTAATTAGCAGTTAGCGGAACTGTACCCACCACTGTGAAAAAGTATGAATAAGCCTCCTTTGTCCTTATTTCACTGTTTGTCCTGTCATTTATTCAAGCTGTGAAGATGACAAAAGTGGTTTACGCCATCCTTTTGGTCCTTGGGGCCATGACGTTTACTTCGGGAAAAATTGGAACATACATCCCAAAGGGTGGCAGGCGGCCCGTCCAGACTCTGTCCAGAGGTCAGTGGGACCACGGCTCACATGAGCACTGATTTGGTAAGAAAATACAAAGTAGACCTTCAGTTGTGTCCATGTGTGTCCAGGTTGGGGAGATCAGCTGCAATGGGCTCAGACGTATGAACAAGCTCTGCACCTTTGCCAGACGAGGTAGAGCAAAAAGTGATCATGGATATGAAACAAATGCAAAGCTGAAGTGAAAATGTGTCACTAAAGAGGATTTGTCTTTTTAGCAAAAAGCCTCTGATGGTCCTCTTTCATCTGGAGGACTGTAAACACAGTGCGGGTAAGTCATCAGGAGCCCGTCTCACACACACTCAAAGTAGTCATGTTCAATCCATCCCAGCACTAAAGCAACTGCTGCTCCAACAGCATTGAAGAAGGCTTTTGCAGCAGACGTAGAGCTCCAGAAGATGCTGGATGAGGACTTCATCATCCTCAACCTGACGGTGAGATACAGGCCGTCCACGTGCGCATCTTAAACCTTTTCATCTTCACAAACGCTGCTGTCCGTGTACACATCTTAAATTTTCTCGTCTTTGCAAACGCTGCCGTCCACGTGCATGTCTTAAACCTTCTCGTCTTTGTGTCTTAAACCTTCTTGTCTTCACAAATGCTGCCATCCATGTACGCGTCTTAAACCTTCTCGTCTTCACAAACGCTGCTGTCCATGTACGCATCTTAAACCTTCTCATCTTTACAAACGCTGCTGTCCACGTGCACATCTTAAACCTTCTCGTCTTTGTGTCTTAAACCTTCTCGTCTTCACAAATACTGCCGTCCACGTACGCATCTTAAATCTTCTCGATTTCCCAAATGCTGCCATCTACGTACACATCTTAAATCTCATCTTTGAAAACGCTGCCGTCCACGTACGTGTCTTAAATCTTCTCATCTTTACAAACGCTGCTGTCCATGTGTGCATCTTAAACCTTCTCGTCTTTGTGTCTTAAACCTTCTTGTCTTCACAAATGCTGCCGTCCACGTGCGTGTCTTAAATCTTCTCGAATTCCCAAACGCTGCCGTCCACGTGCACGTCTTAAATCTTCTTGACTTCGCAAACACTGCTGTCTGCGTGCGCATCTTAAACCTTCTCGTCTTTGTGTATTAAACCTTCTTGTCTTCACAAATGCTGCTGTCCATGTGCACGTCTTAAATCTTCTCGACTTCCCAAACGCTGTCGTCCACGTGCGTGTCTTAAATCTTCTCGAATTCCCAAACACTGCCGTCTACGTGTGCATCTTAAACCTTCTCGTCTTTGTGTCTTAAGCCTTCTTGTGTTCACAAATGCTGCTGTCCACGTGCACGTCTTAAATCTTCTCGACTTCCCAAACGCTGCCGTCCATGTGCGTGTCTTAAATCTTCTCAAATTCCCAAACGCTGCCGTCCACGTGCACGTCTTAAATCTTCTCGACTTCCCAAACGCTGCCGTCCACGTGCGTGTCTTAAATCTTCTCAAATTCCCAAACGCTGCCGTCCACGTGCACGTCTTAAATCTTCTCGACTTTGCAAACGCTGCCGTCTACGTGCACATCTTAAACCTTCTTGTCTTTACAAATGCTGCTGTCCACGTGTGTCTTGAACCTTCTCGTCTTCACAAACAGCCCAGTCTCATGTTTTTTTCATGCTCCCATCACGAAATGAATAAAATATTTGTGACTGTTTCTTTTAAACTCACTATTACTAACCCTACTCCTACCCCCAACCGTAAGCTTAACCACCCCGACCCCCCACTTCACTTTTAATTCGTGCAGCCATCACGGAATGAATTACAATGAATTTGTGCTACCGTGACAAAAATGAGGCACTTTTCGTCACAATATCATGAACCAATAGATTAATGTATATTTCGTGCTGCTGAATCATGACATGCCACGAGACCAGGTTGTCACAAACGCTGCCGTCCACATGCGCGTCTTAAATCTTCTCGACTTCACAAACGCTGCCGTCCACGTGCACGTCTTAAATCTTCTTGACTTCACAAACACTGGCGTCCACATACGCGTCTTAAACCTCGTCTTCACAAACGCTGCCGTCCACGTGCATGTCTTAAACCTCGTCTTCACAAACGCTGCCGTCCAAGTGCATGTCTTAAACCTCGTCTTCACAAACGCTGCCGTCCAAGTGCACGTCTCAAACCTCGTCTCAAACCTCGTCTTCGCAAACGCTGCCGTCCACGTGCACGTCTTAAACCTCGTCTTCACAAACGTTGCCGTCCACGTGCACGTCTCAAACCTCGTCTTCACAAACGCTGCCGTCCACGTGCATGTATTAAACCTCGTCTTCACAAACGCTGCCGTCCACATGCGCGTCTTAAATCTTCTCGACTTCACAAATGCTGCCGTCCACGTGCATGTCTTAAATCTTCTCGACTTTACAAATGCTGCCGTCCACATACGCGTCTTAAACCTCGTCTTCACAAACGCTGCCGTCCACGTGCATGTCTTAAACCTCGTCTTCACAAACGCTGCCATCCACGTGCACGTCTCAAACCTCGTCTTCACAAATGCTGCCGTCCACGTGCATGTCTTAAACCTCGTCTTCACAAACGCTGCCATCCACATGCGCGTCTTAAATCTTCTCGACTTCACAAATGCTGCCGTCCACGTGCATGTCTTAAATCTTCTTGACTTCACAAACACTGTCGTCCACATACGCGTATTAAACCTCGTCTTCACAAATGCTGCCGTCCACATACGCGTCTTAAACCTTGTCTTCACAAACGCTGCCGTCCATGTGCATGTCTTAAATCTTCTCGACTTTACAAACGCTGCCGTCCACATACGTGTCTTAAACCTCGTCTTCACAAATGCTGCCGTCCATGTGCATGTCTTAAATCTTCTCGTCTTCACAAACGCTGCCGTCCATGTGCATGTCTTAAATCTTCTTGACTTTACAAACGCTGCCATCCACATACGCGTCTTAAACCTCGTCTTCACAAATGCTGCCGTCCACGTGCATGTCATAAACTTCGTCTTCACAAACGCTGCCGTCCACGTGCATGTCTCAAACCTCGTCTTCACAAACGCTGCCGTCCACGTGCACATCTTAAACCTCGTCTTCACAAACGCTGCTGTCCACGTGCATGTCTTAAACCTCGTCTTTACAAACGCTGCCGTCCACGTGCACGTCTCAAACCTCGTCCTCACAAACGCTGCCGTCCATGTGCATGTCTGAAATCTTCTCGTCTTTACAAACGCTGCCGTCCACGTGCACGTCTCAAACCTCGTCCTCACAAACGCTGCCGTCCATGTGCATGTCTGAAATCTTCTCGACTTTACAAACGCTGCCGTCCACATACGCGTCTTAAACCTCGTCTTCACAAACGCTGCCGTCCATGTGCATGTCTTAAATCTTCTCGACTTTACAAACGCTGCCGTCCACATACGCGTCTTAAACCTTGTCTTCACAAACGCTGTCGTCCATGTGCACATCTTAAATCTTCTCGACTTTACAAATGCTGCCGTCCACATACGCGTCTTAAACCTCGTCTTCACAAACGCTGCCGTCCACGTGCACGTCTCAAACCTCGTCTTCACAAACGCTGCCGTCCACATGAATGTCTTAAACCTCGTCTTCACAAATGCTGCCGTCCACGTGCACGTCTCAAACCTCGTCTTCACAAACGCTGCCGCCCACATACGCGTCTTAAACCTCATCTTCACAAACGCTGCCCGTCCATGTGCATGTCTTAAACCTCGTCTTCACAAACGCTGCCGTCCATGTGCATGTCTTAAATCTTCTCGACTTTACAAACGCTGCCGTCCACATACGCGTCTTAAACCTTGTCTTCACAAACGCTGCCGTCCATGTGCACATCTTAAATCTTCTCGACTTTACAAATGCTGCCGTCCACATACGCGTCTTAAACCTCGTCTTCACAAACGCTGCCATCCACGTGCACGTCTCAAACCTCGTCTTCACAAACGCTGCCGTCCACATGCATGTCTTAAACCTCGTCTTCACAAATGCTGCCGTCCACGTGCACGTCTCAAACCTCGTCTTCACAAACGCTGCCGCCCACATACGCGTCTTAAACCTCATCTTCACAAACGCTGCCCGTCCACGTGCATGTCTTAAACCTCGTCTTCACAAACGCTGCCGTCCATGTGCATGTCTTAAATCTTCTCGACTTTACAAATGCTGCCGTCCACATACGCGTCTTAAACCTCGTCTTCACAAACGCTGCCGTCCACGTGCATGTCTTAAACCTCGTCTTCACAAACGCTGCCGTCCACGTGCACGTCTCAAACCTCGTCTTCACAAACGCTGCCGTCCATGTGCATGTCTTAAACCTCGTCTTCACAAACGCTGCCATCCACATGCGCGTCTTAAATCTTCTCGACTTCACAAATGCTGCCGTCCACGTGCATGTCTTAAATCTTCTTGACTTCACAAACACTGTCGTCCACATACGCGTATTAAACCTCGTCTTCACAAATGCTGCCGTCCACATACGCGTCTTAAACCTTGTCTTCACAAACGCTGCCGTCCATGTGCATGTCTTAAATCTTCTCGACTTTACAAACGCTGCCGTCCACATACGTGTCTTAAACCTCGTCTTCACAAATGCTGCCGTCCATGTGCATGTCTTAAATCTTCTCGTCTTCACAAACGCTGCCGTCCATGTGCATGTCTTAAATCTTCTTGACTTTACAAACGCTGCCATCCACATACGCGTCTTAAACCTCGTCTTCACAAATGCTGCCGTCCACGTGCATGTCATAAACTTCGTCTTCACAAACGCTGCCGTCCACGTGCATGTCTCAAACCTCGTCTTCACAAACGCTGCCGTCCACGTGCAAGTCTTAAACCTTGTCTTCACAAACGCTGCTGTCCACGTGCATGTCTTAAACCTCGTCTTTACAAACGCTGCCGTCCACGTGCACATCTCAAACCTCGTCCTCACAAACGCTGCCGTCCATGTGCATGTCTTAAATCTTCTCGACTTTACAAACGCTGCCGTCCACATACGCGTCTTAAACCTCGTCTTCACAAACGCTGCCGTCCATGTGCACATCTTAAATCTTCTCGACTTTACAAATGCTGCCATCCACATACGCGTCTTAAACCTCGTCTTCACAAACGCTGCCGTCCACGTGCACGTCTCAAACCTCGTCTTCACAAACGCTGCCGTCCACATGCATGTCTTAAACCTCGTCTTCACAAATGCTGCCGTCCACGTGCACATCTCAAACCTCGTCTTCACAAACGCTGCCGCCCACATACGCGTCTTAAACCTCATCTTCACAAACGCTGCCCGTCCACGTGCATGTCTTAAACCTCGTCTTCACAAACGCTGCCGTCCATGTGCATGTCTTAAATCTTCTCGACTTTACAAACGCTGCCGTCCACATACGCGTCTTAAACCTCGTCTTCACAAACGCTGCCGTCCACATGCATGTCTTAAACCTCGTCTTCACAAACGCTGCCGTCCACGTGCACGTCTCAAACCTCGTCTTCACAAACGCTGCCGCCCACATACGCGTCTTAAACCTCGTCTTCACAAACGCTGCCGTCCACGTGCATGTCTTAAACCTTCTCGACTTCACAGACACTGCTATCTGTGTACAACTTCTTAATTGTTTTCCTCAAAAACAATTTCCCGTATCATATTTAGATGAGCTGTTATGCACAGGTAACTAAAGTGAACTCACGTTTGAACTATTTTTAAAAACGTTCACCCTGAATCCATGTTCGTAAACTTATGGAAAACTTGTTTCAATATGGGCAAAGTTGCATTGCACGCTTTACTTTCAATAAATTCTTAGCATTTGTAAGACTTCAGTGGTGATTATATTGTATTTCTGAGTCATTGTGCTTTTTCCTGTTTTTGTTTATTATTCAACCAGGTTTCTCATTTTGTGGAAATCCACCCAAATGCAACAGAGTATAAAAATTTCAAAGATAGTAATGGGTAAACATTTTAATCAAATACAAAACCAAACCAAACCCACTGATTTTCATTGCTTTCCAGCAAAAGCTCATCAGAATATGATACAGTTCTATGAGGTTGAAAAAAGTTGTATACCTAGTGTGCACATCTTAAACCTTCTCATCTTTACATTGGAGCAACATTTTTGTGACCAGTTTTTTATTCATTTATTTTTTTGTCTCACCAACAGTTTGAAACTACTGATAAAAACATGAGCCCTGATGGAACTTATGTTCCCAGAATTCTCTTTGTTGGTAAGAGCTACAAAATAACACACAGACTGTCTGTTCACACCAGAAATCCACAAACCTTGCTTTCAATCCTCATATCAAGTCCATGAAGGATCTCAGTCATCCAGGGTGAAAGTATCTAAAAGACACTGATTCCAATTATTCTGTCTTGGCTCTGATATAAATTTGCTTCTGGATTTTGAGGTGGACCTAGAACTGACACGCTCTAGATGCAAGTTGTAGGTCTGCTCAGGCCCTATGCAATTACCTATGTGCAGGTTCTTGGTTGTCCTTAAGGTGCAGCAGCTTTTGGTGTCTTTAGTCTTTGCAGGGAATCCTCTCAGACGCGCAGCAAAAAAACACCTCCATCTTGGAAGTCTCACAGGACATGTTGTGGCATGTCCAGCTGTTACACAATTTCTCAGATACTCACTCGACTGAAAGCCATCGAAAGCCGTCTGAATCTTCTGATTGGTTTCCAACACGGAGGTGTTTTTTTTTTTTTTTGCTGCGCATCCTGAGCTGCTTCGTGCCGACGCGCGAAATCCTCCGCACGTCTTTCATTACAAAATCTCCTGTAACAGTGGAATGTGCCGCAAAAGTGCTATGTCCAGCGCTCTTGCCATTTCTGTGGTAGTCACATGATGTCCCAGATCAACACAGCGTTCAGTTTAGAAATGATCTGGTCATTCCAGCCTGTCGATGGCCGCTCGGTGCGCCGCGCACCCTCCGCCGCTGTGGGCCGTCTTTAAAAAGGTTTTAACAGTCCATAATCTGCGTGACGCTGACAGAATCTTCACCGATATCCAACTGAATCTATCGAATGGTTTCCAACTGCCTGTCTCTAACAGTTTCTGAAAAAAATTTCATGGAGCAAAGCGGCAGTCTCTCAGCAAGTTCTCAGACAAAAGAAATCCGACGGGAGGGGGGGGACCAGTGCTCACTCAAAGCCTGCCCACAGGTGAATGACGCAACCGACAGGTGTGAAAAAACTCACGCATGCACACGAAGGTTCAAGCTTGGGTGATGCAATCACACGTGATTCAAATCCATATAGTTTTTGAAAAAAATAAAAAGGTCGGTTACGTTTTGGACAGACCTCGTATTTTTAAAGTAATGCACTAATTTTGAAGGTTTTAGTGTTTAGACACACATGCCACATTGCATTATGGGTATATTAGTTTCCTGGTGTCAGTGGATGGCTGGTCAGTATAACACACAGTTACTGAAATGTGTGGTGGGTTTTACAAATAAATTTTGTAAATATGCCATTTTTTTTCATTTGTAAAAAAAAACTCAATTTGAAAACTGAAAATTCTGTTTGTTAAGTCCATCACTTTTAACAAATGTGTTGCTGTTCATGAACACTGCCATCTACTGATGGTGAGAAAATGTTCATGCCTGATTGAGAAAGTGTATAAACTGTGTAGTGAGGGGTTTTACAGCTTTGAAACGTCTATAATAATTGTAAAAAATAACGCTGACTACGTCGCGGTTTCGCGTATTACGGGCTGTTTTTTAGAACGTAACTCCAGCGATTAATGAGGGACCACTGTAACACTTTATTGATTATATACTACAAAACAATTGATACAACAGCCGCTTTTGCCGCTCTATTGGCACGCGTCGTGATTGGTGGAGTTCTTTTTCATTGCCGTCTTTCTGGCTTCCATGTCGTAAAATGAGGGTGTGTCTGAAGCGGAGTCTGAATATTTATGGGTGTGTTTATTATAATTACGAAGCATGCAATCAACTCAATCAACTCAAGCTGACATTACCGCCTGGTCTGGCAGGCTGCTGTTAGAATTCAAGAAGTTAGCAAACAACATTTCTTGATCAGAAGTCTTACCTTGTAACAATCATGGTCATTGTTTCTTGCTGCTGGCTGCCTCTCTTTGGGTGATGGTAACTTCCACGCTCGTCTTTTTCACCGTGTAGAAGGGTGCAAGTTCATGTCACTTCTGGCGAAGGAGCGAATCCAAAGGCAAGAATTTGTACTTCCACTGAAAACACACTCGGGCTGTATTGATTGTCTATTGAAAATCATCTGGTTTGGTTTTCTCTCCAGCTTGCTTCTATCAGCCAGTTGATAGCCATCATTGCCTGGAACAATGAGATTTAGACACCAAGCTACCTGACATGAACCATTGTACATAGTCTGATCCCAAATGAAAAGTGATCAAATTACATGGATTCTGTGATGTTTTCAGTGGCCACCAGAGGGCACTCGGGTAAAGTCTGTACCCATCTATATCTACAAAACTGACTTCCTGTTTCAGTGGTGCAACCCACTAAAAGATCTGACTAGAATGTTGAGCCACATGCGTTATTTCCTCCTTTGCATCGTCACAATATCACAATTTTAATAATTACTATATGAGAGTTGCTATACGAGGGCTGTCAATAAAGTAACGGTCCTTTTTATTTTTTTCAAAAACTATATGGATTTCATTCATATGTTTTTACGTCAGACATGCTTGAACCCTCGTGCGCATGCGTGAGTTTTTCCACGCCTGTCGGTGACGTCATTCGCCTGTGAGCACTCCTTGTGGGAGGAGTCGTCCAGCCCCTCGTCGGAATTCCTTTGTCTGAGAAGTTGCTGAGAGACTGGCGCTTTGTTTGATCAAAATTTTTTCTAAACCTGTGAGACACATCGAAGTGGACATGGTTCGAAAAATTAAGCTGGTTTTCAGTGAAAATTTTAACAGCTGATGAGAGATTTTGAGGTGATTCTGTCGCTTTAAGGACTTTTCACGGTGCGAGACGTCGTGCAGCGCTCTCAGGCAGCGTCATCAGCCTGTTCAAGCTGAAAACCTCCACATTTCAGGCTCTATTGATCCAGGACGTCGTGAGAGAACAGAGAAGTTTCAGAAGAAGTCGGTTTCAGCATTTTATCCGGATATTCCACTGTTAAAGGAGATTTTTTTAATGAAAGACGTGCGGACGGATCCGCGCGTCGGGACGCAGCCGACGCGGTGCGGCGGCACAGGAAAAACACCTCCGTGTTGATAAACATTTGTAAAATCCAGGCGGCTTTTGATTGGCTTTCAGTGGAGTGAGTATATGAGAAATTGTTTAACAGGCAGGACATGTTCCAACTTGTCCTTAAGGCTTTCAACAGAGGTGTTTTTCCTGTGGCGGAGCGTCGCGGCGGCTGCGTCCCGACGCGCGGACCCGTCCGCACGTCTTTCATTAAAAAAATCTCCTTTAACAGTGGAATATCCGGATAAAATGCTGAAACCGACTTCTTCTGAAACTTCTCTGTTCTCTCACGACGTCCTGGATCAACAGAGCCTGAAATGTGGAGGTTTTAAGCTTGAAACAGGCTGATGACGCTGCCTGAGAGCGCTGCGCGACGTCTCGCACCGTGAAAAGTCCTTAAAGCGACAGAATCACCTCAAAATCTCTCATCAGCCGTTAAAATTTTCACTGAAAACCAGCTTAATTTTTCGAACCGTGTCCACTTCGATGTGTCTCACAGGTTTAGAAAAAATTTTGAATCAAACAACGCGCCAGTCTCTCAGCAACTTCTCAGACAAAGGAATTCCGACGAGGGGCTGGACGACTCCTCCCACAAGGAGTGCTCACAGGCGAATGACGTCACCGACAGGCGTGGAAAAACTCACGCATGCGCACGAGGGTTCAAGCATGTCTGACGTAAAAACATATGAATGAAATCCATATAGTTTTTGAAAAAAATAAAAAGGACCGTAACTTTATTGACAGCCCTCGTACGTCCAGCCGTTGGGTCAATAAAGTAAATACGTGAGCATATACACCCAACCACAACCGACCAATGAGCGCGCTTGTAAGCTCACTTACGGTTTCAACGCGGGAGGGAAAAAAGGCGGATATTTTCTCGCCTGCTGCGGGAGGGTTTTTGCAGCCCGCAGAGGAGCTGTGATCTAAAGCGTTTCTGTTTGGCTCATCACACCCAGGGAACAGTGTCAAACTAACACCATCTTACAGCCAACAAGCAGCATTTTGTTCAAAAACTGTTTCATCATTGTTAACAGGCTTCCGTTCAAAATGCTTATGAAGTTTGTCTGTTTTCATCCATTGCGGTGTTTTTCGCAGTAATTAAAGATGACGCCATTAAATGTGTCAAATACGCCGCAATAGAGCCTTAAAAAGTGGTGTAAAAAATGTAGGTTAGATGCACAAAACATGTCAAATACACGATCACGGTTGGGTGAATAAGATAAGACATTATATTTATCTGCCCAACGGTGTTGGGGAAAGTGTAGTGACACGGACCCACAACAGGGGGCGCAAACGAACGGTCAATAGATGAGCCAAAAGGGTAACAATTTAATGTTGTGAATGTGCACAACGAATATACAGACAATCTCAGAATCTGATAGCAGTCAATACAGAAAGGTGACGTGTGGGCAGACTCGAGGATAGAAGACGTCTGTCCTGAGAAGAGCCGGAACCACATGATTTTCTGCCGCCACCGAACCTGGTGAATACTGGAGCCGTCAAGTCCCGAATTCCCAGGTGATCACCGTCCCGACTGTCGGATCTGGTACTGCTGGCGAGGAGCACAAACAGTGAGATGTGGGTGTGTGCACACCTAGTAACCAAAACAGTCAGAAGGTGGAAAGTCACCTCCACCCCTAATCACACACTTGTGCAGCTCCTGTTAACCACTTATCTGGTTGGGGTATGAAGCGAAGCCGTCGCTGTCGGGTGCGCGGATGTCACACAGCGGAGGGTCTGTTCCAACTCTTGGTTGGCCCGTTCTGCCTGTCCGTTCGTCTGTGGGTGGTACCCGGACGAGAGGCTCACGGTGGCCCCCAGTTCTCTGCAGAAACTCCTCCAGACTTGAGAGGAAAACTGGGGTCCACGATCCGAGACTCTGTCAGTTGGTATCCCATGCAGACAGACGACGTGGTGGACCAGGAGGTCTGCTGTCTCCTGGGCCGTTGGGAGCTTCGGGAGGGCCACGAAGTGGGCCGCCTTGGAGAATCGGTCCACTATCGTGAGGATGGTGGTGTTGCCCTGGGACGGCGGGAGGCCCGTGACGAAATCCAGGCCGATATGGGACCAGGGACGATGAGGCACAGGAAGCGGCTGGAGAAGTCCTTGGGACCTTTTGTGGTCTGCCTTGCCCCTGGCACAGGTGGTGCAGGCCTGGACATACTCCCGGACGTCGGCCTCCATGGACGCCCACCAGAAGCGCTGCCGGACAACTGCCTACGCACCCCTGGATGACAGGAGAGCTTGGACCCATGACAGAAGTCCAAGACTGCAGCTCTGTCCTCTGGTGGGACGTATAAACGGTTCTTTGGTCCAGTTCCGGGTCCGGGGTCCAGGCTCCGTGCCAGGGCCTCCCGGATGGTCTTCTCCACGTCCCAGGTGAGGGTGGCCATGATAGTGGACTCCGGAATGATGGGCTCCGGTGGATCTGACAGCTCAGTCTTGACCTCATCTTCATGCACCCGGGACAAGGCATCTGATCTCTTTTTCTTGGTCCCGGGCCGGTAGGTGATTTGGAAGTCAAAACGCCCGAAGAACAGTGACCAGCGGGCTTGCCTGGGGTTCAGCCGGTTGGCGGTCCTGATATACTCCAGGTTCTGATGGTCAGTGAAAACCGTGAACGGCACAGACGCTCCCTCCAACAGGTGTCTCCACTCCTCAAGAGCCTCTTTCACCGCAAGTAGTTCTCGATTGCCGACATCATAGTTCCGTTCAGCTGGGGTCAACCTGCGAGAAAAGTAGGCACACGGGTGAAGAACCTTATCGGTCTCTCCGCTCTGGGATAGCACAGCTCCTATCCCTGAGTCAGAGGCGTCCACTTCAACCACGAACTGGCGGCTAGGGTCGGGCTGCACCAGAACTGGTGCAGACGAGAACCGGCGTTTCAACTCCTTGAACGCGGCTTTGCACCGATCCGACCAGGTGAAGGGGACTTTTGGAGAGGTCAGGGCTGTCAGGGGGCTAACTACCTGACTGTAGCCCTTAATGAACCTCCTGTAGAAATTTGCGAAGCCGAGGAACTGTTGCAGCTTCCTACGGCTTGTTGGTTGGGGCCAATCTCTCACCGCCGCAACCTTGGCCGGATCAGGGGCGACGGAGTTGGAGGAGATGATGAACCCCAAGAAGGACAAAGAGGTGCGGTGAAACTCACACTTCTCACCCTTCACAAACAGCCGGTTCTCCAACAACCGCTGCAGGACCTGACGTACATGCTGGACATGAGTCTCAGGGTCCGGGGAAAAGATGAGTATTAACCAAAGCTTGGAACGTTGCGGGGGCGTTAGTGAGGCCGAACGGCATGACCAGGTACTCAAAATGACCTAACGGGGTGTTAAATGCCGTCTTCCATTCGTCTCCCCTCCGGATCCGAACCAGGTGATACGCATTCCTAAGGTCCAGTTTGGTGAAAATTTGGGCTCCATGCAGGGGCGTGAACACTGAATCCAACAGGGGTAAAGGGTATCGATTACGAACCGTTATGTTGTTCAGCCCCCTGTAATCAATGCATGGACGGAGTCCGCCATCATTCTTGCCCACAAAAAAGAAACCTGCACCCATTGGGGAGGTGGAATTCCGGATCAGCCCGGCAGCTAATGAGTCCCGGATGTAGGTCTCCATTGATTTGCGCTCAGGACATGAGAGGTTGTACAGCCTGCTGGACGGGTACTCAGCGCCTGGGACCAAATCAATGGCACAATCGTACGGACGGTGCGGGGGAAGGGTGAGCGCCAGATCCTTGCTGAAGACGTCAGCAAGGTCGTGGTACTCAACCGGCACCGCCGTCAGATTGGGAGGAACTTTAACCTCCTCATTAGCATTTACACCGGGAGGAACCGAGGATCCTAAACACTTCCGGTGGCAGGTTTCGCTCCACTGAGTCACAACCCCAGACGGCCAATCAATCCGGGGATTGTGTTTAATCATCCATGGGAAGCCCAAAATCACTCGGGAGGTAGAAGGAGTTACAAAAAACTCAATCTCCTCCCGGTGATTCCCAGACACTACCAGGGTTACAGGTAGTGTCTTGTGTGTGATAAAAGGGAGAAGAGTGCCATCTAGTGCTCGCACCCTCACTGGCGAAGAAAGCGCCACCAGAGGGAGCCCTACCTCCCTTGCCCATCTCCTATCCAGCAGATTCCCTTCTGACCCCGTGTCCACCAGTGCTGGGGCTTGAAGGGTTAAATCCCCGCTCAGGATTTTAACTGGGAGTCGTGTTGACAGGTGTGTATGACCCACGTGAATGTTTTGACCCCCCCTCAGCCCAGTCTCTAAGGGCGGGCGTTTGTGTTTTGACCGTTTGAGGCAGTCTCTCTGCTGATGCTCACTCGAGCCGCAGACAAAACACTCCCCGCGGACCAGCCTCCTCTGTCTGAATGTGGCCCTGCTCGTGTCCCTAGCACCGTCAACAGGGGGAGCTGTAGCCACATGGAGCGCTGTGGCTGTGGAGCTTGGGGAAGACGGCTCTCTTTCGGACCCGGGAGGAAGAGGGACGGCTTGTGCCTGACCACGCCCTTCGCCTCGCCCCCGTCGGCATTCTTCTAACCGATTGTCCAACCGTATAACCAAATCGATAAGCTCAGCCAAATCCCGCTGTTCCTCCTTAGCCACCAGGTGCTCCTTCAGGACCAACAACAGTCCGTTTATGAAGGCGGCGCGGAGCCCAGTCATATTCCAGCCGGATCTCGCAGCCGTGATGCGGAAGTCGACTGCATATTCGGCTGCGCTTCGGCGCCCCTGTCTCATTGACAGCAGCACGGTAGACGCGGTTTCGCCTCTGTTAGGGTGATCAAAAACAGTTCTGAGCTCCCTCACAAACCCAGTATAAGAGGCGAGGAGCCGTGAACTCTGTTCCCAAAGCGCTGTAGCCCAAGCGCGTGCCTTGCCTCGAAGCAAATTAATCACGTAAGCCACCTTGCTGGCGTCAGACGCGTACATCATGGGACGTTGTGCAAAGACGAGCGAACACTGCATAAGAAAGTCCACGCACATCTCCACACAACCTCCGTACGGCTCTGGGGGGCTTATGTATGCTTCAGGGGATGGTGGGGGGGGGGTCGTTGAATGACCAGTGGAATGTCTGTATTCGGTACCGGGTCGGCAGGAGGAGGAGCTGCAGCAGCGCCCTGAGCGCGCGCTTCCACCTGCGCGGTGAGAGCCTCCATCCTGTGATTAAGGATGATGTGTTGCTCGGTCATCAGGTCCAGCGGAGCGGTAAAGGCGGTGAGGATGTGCTGCAACTCACCAATCACGCCTCCAGCCGACGCCTGCGCACCCTGCTCTTCCATTGGCTGTCCAACAGATGGTTGACGCCCCTCGGGATCCATGACGTTGGCCGAGATATCCTGTTGGGGAAAGTGTAGTGACACGGACCCACAACAGGGGGCGCAAATGAACAGTCAATAGATGAGCCAAAAGGTAACAATTTAATGTTGTGAATGTGCACAACGAATATACAGACAATCTCAGAATCTGATAGCAGTCAATACACAAAGGTGACGTGTGGGCAGGCTCGAGGATAGAAGACGTCTGTCCTGAGAAGAGCCGGAACCACACGATTTCCGCCGCCACCGAACCTGGTGAATACTGGAGCCGGCAAGTCCCGAATTCCCAGGTGATCACCGTCCCCGACTGTCAGATCTGGTACTGCTGGCGAAGAGCACAAACAGTGAGATATGGGTGTGTGCACACCCAGTAACCAAAACAGTCAGAAGGTGGAAAGTCACCTCCACCCCTAATCACACACTCGTGCAGCTCCTGTTAACCACTTATCTGGTTGGGGTATGAAGCGAAGCCGTCGCTGTTCACACCAAACGCCAATCCAGCAGATAAGGAAACAGACAAACAGACAACAGGAAAGCGGCTGCAAAAAGAGTTCAGACTATGACACAGTTTTCAGTACAGCAGAGAATATTACCTTCACAGGTAGATGATATCTCGGCAATGAGGTGGAGTTGACGTCCGGGTTTTATGGAGTAGTAAGATGAAGTGTAGATGGGTGACAGCTGTCATGAGATAATGAGTGACAGCTGTCACCCCCGGCTGTGTCCGTGGCGGCAGCGCCCTCTCGTGCCTGAAGCCCGCACTTCAGGCAGGGCGCCCACACAACAAACGGTTGGGCATGTAACGTTCAATGTATGACTTATCTGCCCAACGGTTGGGCGAATAAGGTAAGACATTATATTTATCTGCCCAACGGTTGGGCGTATAGCCTTTGCCTTACTATATATTATTATATGGCTGTGATGCTTCGTGCGGTCTGATTGGCTGATTACTGGTCGGATATTTTCCCATATCCTGACCGGTTACCATGACAATCGGTCAATGCATACGTTTGTTACAAACCAAGAAACAAACATGAAATCATAATCTAATCATAAAAACATGATTAGAAAAACCAAGTCAGACATGAAGTACTCTATAAATATCTAAACAGCAGAAAAAAAAACACAGATTGAAAGCTTACCAGGTAACGACCGGACCATCTGTTAGCAAGTTCTTCATGGAGGTAAAGAAAAGGAACAAGCACAACACTGTCAGCAGCATATTCGGGTGATACTGCAAATTTGCGTGTTTGTATGTATAACAGCCACACAATAAACGTATTATTAACCACACTTGCTCGGTCTGTACAGGGATATACTTACACCTCAGTTTGATATTTCCCCATACAGACCTCTTGCTCAGTTAATAATCCTTTAATCTTTGTCTGAAAGGGGGCCACAGTGGAGTCCAGACTCAGTACTACAGGGACACTGTTGCCCCCTGAACCACCCATAGGAACAAGATTTAGGGTGACGTTATTGTACAGGACACAGTGAAAGCGGTGAGTTAAGTAGAATGTCAAGTATGGAAGGACATTACCAGCAATCCCGAAGTGGTTCTTGAGCATGTCCAGTAGTATATGATGATCCACCATGCCAAAAGCAGCACTGCAATCTAACAACAGCAGCACATTGTTCACTTGCTGTTAGTGTGAGATGACTTTCAGCTATACATTGTGATCCCGTCAGATCTCAGAAGCTAAGCAGTGCGGGACCTGGTTAGTACTTGGTTGGGAGACCTCTTTGGAAGACCAGCGGCTGTGTGTTTCTCCAGGTAACACTGGAATTGCGTCAGGAAGGGCATCCGGCATAAAACCTGTGCCAAATATCAATGCGGATCTGGTTGTATCCGCTGTGGCGACCCCGAACACAAAAACGGGAGCAGCCGAATGGACAACCAACCAACAATAGAAGAATTTTGAAACTTGGGTTTATTTAGACTTTTTTCCATCTGGAATTGATTTAGAACGTAACAGCATTATGACTAAACAGCTCCATAAAGTAACGGCACCTGGCAGTCAAACACATTCACAGTAAAACGCGTCTTCCTGCCACTGAACAGACCAAAGTTTGATTAGATGTGTCTGGTAAAGTGCAGAGGATGGACCAGGTGCCCAAGAAAGTGAAAACATTAAGATCTTTTGTAAAAGTTACTTCATCGTAGACTGTTGGCAGCCAAGAACTAGTTTTAAAAACATTGTGTGCCTGAATTCATAAACTCCATAACGACTATTACATGCTCTATGACCTGCTGTTTAACCTGCTTAACCTTTGTGACACAAAACTGGCCACGCCCCCTGTGACAGCATGTCATGAGCCCACACATTTGGCAGAACCAGTGATAATGGTGCTTTTATCTCCACAGATCCTTCGTTGACGGTGAGGTCTGACATCATCAGCCGCTACGGGAATCGCTTGTACGCCTACGAACCTGCTGACCTCAGTCTCTGTAAGTGCCAATACTGTCGGCTAACACTACCAGCCCGGAGACGTTTTGTTGTTGCACAGAATGCTTGAACTGAAGCATTTTGTCTCCCACAGTGAAAGAAAACTTAAAGAAGGCCAAGAAGCTGCTGAAAACGGAGCTGTGAGGGGCGGAGCCTCGAACGTTTTCCCCGTTTCCATCTGAACACTTACGCACTGCAAAGAGTTGACAACGTCATCCTCACTTTGTTACCATTGTCTTTTGAATAAACATGAATCTGTTCATACTCTAATCTTTTATTTGTCCGCAGGTAAATCAACCAGAAATAAAGAAAAATTCTGTCAGATAAATATTCTGTCACAAACTCACACAGGGTCAGGGCCACATGAAGGGAAATGAAATTCTGATAGTTCAAGAATAAGGCTGTAATATTACACCAATAATAGTAGAATTTTACCAGAAAAAAATTCACGACATTATGACAAAAAAGACTGAATTTTATGACATAAAAGGAATAAAATAAAGATGTAATTTTACCAGAAAAAATTGTAACATTGCCAGAATGCGTGTATATATATATATATATATATATATATATATATATATACGAGGGTAGGCTGAAAAGTTCTAAGGCTCCCCATGAAGGAGTAATGCATTAACTGCATTATAGTGAGCCTTAGAACTTTTCAGCCTACCCTCGTATATACTGAATGTACGCGATACGTGTAAAATCGGAGCTGCCTCCAATGCCTTGCCTCGTACACCTGTTGCTACAACTATTTGTGCACACCAGCGACTAAAAGACAGAGTGTGCGCTGTGCAAGCCCATTCGATCCCTCTTGCGGCAGGTGTCAGCCAAAGTCCGGGTGACACACACGAACATCTAACATGGCTTGCCTGACACTCAGAAAATGTGGGGCCACAACACGACAACATGACAACAGTCAGCAGACGATCACTTTCGAGCTGGTGGTGAAATTTGTCATTGCCATTTGTCTAAGTGCCTCCACGACTGTGGAGTTACCGAGTACACATGGTGTACCAGAGTGTCTGCTCCCCCCCACAACACATGTGCATGTGTTCCTGGTCCTGGATGTCACAGCTGCAGAACACGTACCGTGTTTTGACAGACACGCGCCTGTGTATGTGCTTGCTGTCCTCACATAAAAATACATAAAAACATATATCACTTTTGCGACTGGCTGGAGAGCACCAGCTGAAACAGACTGCCAGTTTATGTGGACACGCAGCAGGTGATCTGAATGTCACATCATTCTGACAGGACATGCGTGTCCTGTGAGTGGCACACCGCAGGACTATATGACAAGCCAACAGTGCGACAAATACGCCACTTTCAGTCACATATCAGCAGAAATACGCTATAACTGTTATATGGCTGGGGGGGCCTGGCTGCCTTTTTGTTTCTGTCCTTTGTTTCTCCTTCCAGGTGGCTTGCATGTGGGACTGAGTGGCTGTGTTGCTGAGGTTATCAGGACCTCACCCTGATCACCTGCGGTTCGTCAGGACTCACAGCTGAGGTGCATCTATATGGATTGGAACATGGTGGCATTTAAGACTGGAGTATGCAGTGTGTATTTGCCAGAGACTCGACCTTGTGACCAGACGGGTGAGATTGTCGTCTCGGGAGCCATCTCATCATCAGTGGATGCAGAGAACGTCCAGGTTTGATGCACGGTCTGTGAAAGAGGAGGGGGTGAGGTCTCACGCTCGTCAGCACACTTCCTGAGGTACGTTAGATTTTGTGACTAACATTTATACAGTCAGTAAATGTGGTGTCCCTCACACCTTTTTATATTGAGCTGTATGTTAGTCATGTATCGACTTCCCTGCAGTGGAGTTTGTGAACTGGATGTTCCATGCCTGCAGGTTGGGAAGTTGATTAGTAATCAAGCCAGGAAGTGTTTGCTGTTTGTACACCTTTAAGTGTTCTCTCTGTGTGTAGAGTGTGGACTCACATAATGGTTCCTTCTTTCACAGACTCGGTTTGTTGCGGCCACCTGGGGGGTGTCGGCGGGGTCCTTGGGTCCGAACAGCTTCTGGCTCCGGACCGTTAGCGCTGCTGGGAGCGCACCACGCCAGACCGCACTTTGTTCTTTATGTATCACTGTTATGTATTAAATTCAGTTAGCCTTTGTACCGTGCTCTGCTTATTTCATACTGGGTCTTCAAACGCTGGTCGGGTTCTCCGAGCTGCGTCCGACACATAACAATAACAAACGCCATTTGGTCAGTTATCATGGAGCTTTTTTCTTTTTTAAAAACACCTTGTTGATTTCAAGCATTTTTCCACACCTTTTACAGGACAGTGATGGCAGTGCAGTGGTAAGGTTTCTGGCTGACAATCAGAGCTTTGTAAATTGGAGGTTCGAATCCTTGGGCGGCATGTATTTATTTATTTTTTTTTTTCACAGCAGCTGCGTGATGTGTTACACATCCTCCAGCTGCTCAATTTCAATTTCAAATAATTTTCATTTATATAGCGCCAAATCACAACAAAGTTGCCTCAAGGTGCTTCACACAAGTCAGGTCTAACCTTACCAACCTCTCGCACTGTGTTCCTGCTGCAACGGTTTCGTGCATGTCACTGTTGTGTGCACGAAACCGCCTGCCCGTCGGCTCAATGTTTTCATGGTTTGCTCATACGAGCTGTTCCGCCGTGATTTGCCCGGATTTGTACTATGTATGAAGGGGCCCTAAACAATGGCATCAAAAGGTCGGCTCCAGAAGAAGGGAAACTGACGGGTGCAGCGGTCAGCAGTCGAGGTTTGATAGTATAATGGCCCCATCACATTTAGCAGGAATGAGCACGAGCCATGCCGAATCAGGCAGAATGTAAAAACAAAAATACAATTCATGCAACAACTAGGAGGGAATAAGAACTGTGGAAGACAGTCGTCCGAATACCCAGACTGCACTCTGACCCGCCCTAACTGATTCATGCAAATGCCATGTGCATGAGTCTCCGAACACAGTAAAAATGTAGGTGGAACACATTAGGATTATCCAGACAGCTGTCAGAAAGCAGTGAGAATATGTTTGTTTAAATATGTTTATAAAATAGGTAGCTGACATTTTCAAGGGTGGTAATAAATTGTGCAATGTTGCTAGAATGAGTTGTAATGGTATTTGAGTACAGAATGTTTTTTAGAACCTCTTAGACCTCAACAGTTTTTTGAAGAACTCAACCCTTTTATTTCCTGTTAATTACATTTTTTTTGGTAATTTACCATCTTAATGTATTTATAAATTGTTTATAATTGTTCATCATATTCACACTGATTATTATTATCATTATTATAATAATTATTATCAGTAATATTATTATTTTCTATTTATTTGCCGGTTGACTTTTAATGGACCACAACAAAATAACTCATCCATGTATTTTTAACATATTTACAATTATATTAGCACTTACATTGGACTTACTAATAAACCACACATGCACTCATGCTTTTAATACACACTCTTATGAGCGCCACTAGCTTAGCTTATGACAAGCTAAAAGTGGACGCTCTCGTTTTGGTGACGAACAACTTTCCACAGTTTCTGGGGATTTCTGTGGCACGTGCTTGATGATTCCTGCGCAAAAAGTAGTTCTCAGATAATTGATAATGAATATATCACATCTACATTAATTCTAAAATTTACCAGTAATAAAATTATAAAGATAACTGAAGTTTTAAGAGTGGCTGTAATAAATGTTTAAGAAACTTAAAGTTTATGAGCAACTTCACCTGTTATTGCACAAGCACACTGTAAACTTTGACAGGATGGAGTTTGATGCGGAAGAGTTCAGAAAGATATAATTGGAATGTTTTGATTACCATTTACATTTGGCGATGAAAGACTTGGGTGTTAACTTTGTGTTAAAGTCAGAACAAGTAGTTGCACATGTAAAACTTATTTTACTGCTGGATTATGCTTAGCATTTAAATCAGTAAACCTTGGTAAATTTTACAAATCAAATTGATGTTACACAAAAGTGGAGACATTTTCGCAAAAAGTACAAAAATGTATTCAAAATTCACAGTGAAACATAACTAGTGTACACATGTAGACCAATGATGACAAAGGTGTCCCATGAACTTTTGCAGCGGTGACTCTGAGAGAAACCATCTGAAACCACACACACACACACACACACACAGCAGACATATTTTAATCAGTGCTGTCAGGTTATTAAAAATAATGTAATTGATTACAGGGTTTGTGTTAATCTAAAAGAATCATTTAATTGCATGCATATTAAAAAAATCAGATCTGTGTGTGTTTGGGGCATTTAATAATCTGGTCAAAAAGGATCTGGGTTATTTCTGTTACACATCAAGGAGGTATTAAACAAGCTGTAAATTGATCTTAAATTGGGGAAATTAACTGTAATTAGGATGGGTTAAATGCAGAAAAATTTCATTGTATGTTTGTGTACAATGACAATAAAAGGCTATATTACATAGAATATCTATAAAAACAGAATTGTGGGATCTTGGAGGCTGATTCTGAACAATATGACTCCTTTAATAATTATCTTATTATTATTAAAATCTGTCCATTGAATATTAAAATCTGGATGAAAAACAAAGATCAAATGTTTTAAATGGCTTTTAAGCCTGTTCAAGTTCAGTGACGACATTAACGGTCATTAAAACCAAATAAATATTTTGTGCATGAACGTCAGTAAACAAACAAACTCTCACATTTGAGATTTAACAATAATCAAAGCAAGTTACTTTGGCACAAAAAGTATTGACATCTAACACATTTATTGCTCTCAGAAACGCATCTTTATTTACAAATCAAGTCAATGACGTCTAAACTAAACGGAGCAAAGTGTGACTGAAGGCGTGATAGGTGCTGTAATTAATGAATTACTCTAAATTAGTGCTTTATTTTGACAACAACAATTTTAATACTTAATAGCGACAGCCTGCAGTTATTATTTAGGCAGTGGATATTTTGCTGAATACGGCAAACACACACCTAACACTATTTGACCGGATCTCCTCGCTGATTGGCTAGTTCAAATGACGTCATCATAGAGTTTATTTCAACATGGCAGCGCCTTCGGCATTGAGTGTTGGTGCTAATTTTTCATCTTTTAATGCAGTTTTGGGTGCCATAAAGTCGTTTGAATCGGAACAGAAAATCACCTACTGGCGGAGGGATTCTATGCCGTTTTAGGTGCCATTGCTAAAAGCAGCTCAAAAACGTGGCATAGCCGTGCCCAAAATTATTTCCACCGTGTGGCGAAAATTATTTCCACTGCCGTGCGTGAAATTATTTCCACCGGCACTTTTCGCCACGCTGCGGAAATAATTTCGGGCACGGTGGAAATAATTTTTGCAGTCTTGGGAATTTTCTGTATAGGGCAGGGATGATAACTCTTTTTTTTTTTTGGCCTTAAGTGGCCTCATTTTGTGTAGCTAACATGATAAAACATTAAAAATGCCACGGTAAACAGAAATAATCTCTTAGATTTGTGATTTCCAAAACCTGCAAATTCAAGACAGAATAAAAACAAAAATACAGAAGTCAGCATGTGTGTTTATCCTGTTTTTTGCCTCTACTGGTGGTTGGCTCTCACTGCGGTATTGTATCACTTCCTGTTCCGGAGCACAGCGGTGTTTTGCTGTATCTGTTAGCTGTTTAATCTGCGCAGTCAGATTGAGCTAGTTAACTAGATAACGATTTGTTTCACAGCGTAATCTTCACGTGCCTTAACTAAAGCACTCCCTCTGCTGAATCACCTCTAAATTATTTACACATTATTCACTTTGTGTGTTTTTAGGAATCCGCTAGCTTAGCGCAGCTACTAGCTCTTAGCTGATTTAGCATGGCGGCTTCTCCTGTCTCTCCTGCACTTTTCTGCTCTGGGTGTGAAATGTTTAGTTATTTCTCGGCCTCCTTTAGCAGTAATGGTACTTGTAATAAGTGTAGCTTATTCGTAGCTTTGGAGGCCAGGCTGGGCGAATTGGAGACTCGGCTCCGCACCGTGGAAAATTCTACAGCTAGCCAGGCCCCTGTAGTCGGTGCGGACCAAGGTAGCTTAGCCGCCGTTAGTTCCCTTCCAGCAGATCCCGAGCAGCCGGGAAAGCAGGCCGACTGGGTGACTGTGAGGAAGAAGCGTAGTTCTAAACAGAAGCCCCGTGTACACCGCCAACCCGTTCACATTTCTAACCATTTTTCCCCACTTGGCGACACACCCACCGAGGATCAAACTCTGGTTATTGGCGACTCTGTTTTGAGAAATGTGAAGTTAGCGACACCAGCAACCATAGTCAATTGTCTTCCGGGGGCCAGAGCAGGCGACATTGAAGGAAATTTGAAACTGCTGGCTAAGGATAAGCGTAAATTTGGTAAGATTGTAATTCACGTTGGCAGTAATGACACCCGGTTACGCCAATCGGAGGTCACTAAAATTAACATTGAATCAGTGTGTAACTTTGCAAAAACAATGTCGGACTCTGTAGTTTTCTCTGGGCCCCTCCCCAATCGGACTGGGAGTGACATGTTTAGCCGCATGTTCTTGAATTGCTGGCTGTCTGAGTGGTGTCCAAAAAATGAGGTGGGCTTCATAGATAATTGGCAAAGCTTCTGGTTTACAAAGTAAAAAATGGGACTACGTGGAATAGCGCCACCAAATTAACTCTAGCCATGTCTATTGGTATTGTGGTGGACCAGAAAACTGGGATGGGACATGTATCATTCTCTCTCCCTCATTGCTTTGTTGAGCATTATTAATAAGACAGATGTGGATTTAATTGAACACTCCAAAATTCATTGGAAAAGGGGAAATCAGTTAATCTCTTGCCCCTATCTAAACTGCTGTATTTGATGTATATGCTGTTTCTCCCACTTATATTGATGCCATCGGTGTGCCTAAGGGGGTGTCTGAGGAATATAAATTGTTGGATCAAATTGCAGTGGGGTTTGAATCAACCATCTGTTGGTGCTGCACAATAAAAAAATGTAGATAGAATTAATTATTTCAATGTGCAAAGATTGAATAATGTGACCAGAGACACAGTGATGGTACTACACAAGCAATTGGGAGCCACCTCATTGATGGCATTGTTGGGGAGAGTGGGGGAGCGCGCGAAACACACGCACACGTGTTGTGGGGGGAGCCGGCACTCTGGCACACCACAACTGCACTCTGCAACTTCACAGTCGTGGGGCACTTAGACAAAAATTTCACATCCAACTCCACAGTGATTGTCTGCAGACTGTTTTTGCGATGATAGTACGAATGGCCACACATTTTCTAAGTGCCATGCGAGCGCTCACTGTAAGTGAGATAGAGTATCTCGTCAGTAGTTTTACATCCTCATTGAAGACAACTTTGGATGCTGTAGCTCCTCTGAAAAAGAGAGCTTTAAATCAGAAGTGCCTGACTCTGTGGTATAACTCACAAACTCGCAGCTTAAAGCAGATAACCCGTAAGTTGGAGAGGAAATGGCATCTCACTAATTTAGAAGATCTTCACTTAGCCTGGAAAAAGAGTCTGTTGCTTTATAAAAAAGCCCTCTGTAAAGCTAGGACATCTTACTACTCATCACTAATTGAAGAAAATAAGAACAACCCCAGGTTTCTTTTCAGCACTGTAGCCAGGCTGACAAAGAGTCAGAGCTCTATTGAGCCGAGTATTCCTTTAACTTTAACTAGTAATGACTTCATGACTTTCTTTGCTAATAAAATTTTAACTATTAGAGAAAAAATTACTCATAACCATCCCAAAGACGTATCGTTATCTTTGGCTGCTTTCAGTGATGCCGGTATTTGGTTAGACTCTTAGACTCTTAATTAATGCTTCGATCTTAAATATGATCAATCTATCTTTATTAGTTGGCTATGTACCACAGGCTTTTAAGGTGGCAGTAATTAAACCATTACTTAAAAAGCCATCACTTGACCCAGCTATCTTAGCTAATTATAGGCCAATCTCCAACCTTCCTTTTCTCTCAAAAATTCTTGAAAGGGTAGTTGTAAAACAGCTAACTGATCATCTGCAGAGGAATGTCTATTTGAAGAGTTTCAGTCAGGTTTTAGAATTCATCATAGTACAGAAACAGCATTAGTGAAGGTTACAAATGATCTTCTTATGGCCTCAGACAGTGGACTCATCTCTGTGCTTGTTCTGTTAGACCTCAGTGCTGCTTTTGATACTGTTGACCATAAAATTTTATTACAGAGATTAGAGCATGCCATAGGTATTAAAGGCACTGCGCTGCGGTGGTTTGAATCATATTTATCTAATAGATTACAATTTGTTCATGTAAATGGGGAATCTTCTTCACAGACTAAGGTTAATTATGGAGTTCCACAAGGTTCTGTGCTAGGACCAATTTTATTCACTTTATACATGTTTCTCTTAGGCAGTATTATTAGACGGCATTGCTTAAGTTTTCATTGTTACGCAGATGATACCCAGCTTTATCTATCCATGAAGCCAGAGGACACACACCAATTAGCTTAAACTGCAGGATTGTCTTATAGACATAAAGACATGGATGACCTCTAATTTCCTGCTTTTAAACTCAGATAAAACTGAAATTATTGTACTTGGCCCCACAAATCTTAGAAACATGGTGTCTAACCAGATCCTTACTCTGGATGGCATTACCCTGACCTCTAGTAATACTGTGAGAAATCTTGGAGTCATTTTTGATCAGGATATGTCATTCAATGCGCATATTAAACAAATATGTAGGACTGCTTTTTTGCATTTGCGCAATATCTCTAAAATTAGAAAGGTCTTGTCTCAGAGTGATGCTGAAAAACTAATTCATGCATTTATTTCCTCTAGGCTGGACTACTGTAATTCATTATTATCAGGTTGTCCTAAAAGTTCCCTGAAAAGCCTTCAGTTAATTCAAAATGCTGCAGCTAGAGTGCTAACGGGGACTAGAAGGAGAGAGCACATCTCACCCATATTGGCCTCTCTTCATTGACTTCCTGTTAATTCTAGAATAGAATTTAAAATTCTTCTTCTTACTTATAAGGTTTTGAATAATGAGGTCCCATCTTATCTTAGGGACCTCATAGTACCATATCACCCCAATACAGTGCTTCGCTGTCAGACTGCAGGCTTACTTGTAGTTCCTGGGGTTTGTAAGTGTTGTGAAAGTGTAGGAACACGGACCCACAACAGGGGCGCAAATGAACGGACAATGAAGGAAGTCAAATAACAACACTTTACTGTTGTGAAAAAGCACAACCAACACGGCGAATGTGAAATTTAACAGTCAGTCAATTACAAGGGTGACGTGTGGGCAGGCTCGAAGATAAGAGACGTCCGTCCAAAGCAGAACCGGAACCACACGATTTCCTCCGCCACCGAACCCCGGGAATACTGGAGCCGCCAAGTCCCGAACACCCAGGTGGCCACTGCCTCCGCTTGTCGGATCTGGTACTGCTGGCGAGGAACAAAAACAGTTAGATGTTGGTGCGTGTGCACCCAGCAACACGTATGGTGGGAATGCCACCTCCACCTCTCGTCGAAAAAAGAAACAGAATATCTGCTGTCCAACACACAAGCAATAGATATTCCTGTCAGAGAATCAACACAGTCAGCTGAGATCGTTACCTCCTTGGTAGAGCGATATCTCGGCAGAGAAGTGGAGATGACGTCTTGCAGATATACCGCTGCGGATCAGATGATTGGTAACAGCTGTCAATCAATCAATCAATCAACTTTTTTTTTAATATAGCGCCAAATCACAACAAACAGTTGCCCCAAGGCGCTTTATATTGTAAGGCAAGGCCATACAATAATTATGAAAAACCCCAACGGTCAAAACGACCCCCTATGAGCAAGCACTTGGCTACAGTGGGAAGGAAAAACTCCCTTTTAACAGGAAGAAACCTCCAGCAGAACCAGGCTCAGGGAGGGGCAGTCTTCTGCTGAGACTGGTTGGGGCTGAGGGAAAGAACCAGGAAAAAGACATGCTGTGGAGGGGGGCAAAGATCGATCACTAATGAGTAAATGCAGAGTGATGCATACAGAACAAAAAGAGAAAGAAACAGTGCATCATGGGAACCCCCCCACAGTCTACGTCTAAAGCAGCATAACCAAGGGATGGTCCAGGGTCACCTGATCCAGCCCTAACTATAAGCCTTAGCGAAAAGGAAAGTTTTAAGCCTAATCTTAAAAGTAGAGAGGGTATCTGTCTCCCTGATCTGAATTGGGAGCTGGTTCCACAGGAGAGGAGCCTGAAAGCTGAAGGCTCTGCCTCCCATTCTACTCTTACAAACCCTAGGAACTACAAGTAAGCCTGCAGTCTGAGAGCGAAGCACTCTAATGGGGTAATATGGTACTAAGAGGTCCCTAAGATAAGATGGGACCTGATTATTCAAAACCTTATAAGTAAGAAGAAGAATTTTAAATTCTATTCTAGAATTAACAGGAAGCCAATGAAGAGAGGCCAACACGGGTGAGATATGCTCTCTCCTGCTAGTCCCCGTCAGTACTCTAGCTGCAGCATTTTGAATTAACTGAAGGCTTTTTAGGGAACTTTTAGGACAACCTGATAATAATGAATTACAATAGTCCAGCCTAGAGGAAATAAATGCATGAATTAGTTTTTCAGCATCACTCTGAGACAAGATCTTTCTGTTTTTAGAGATATTGCGTAAATGCAAAAAGGCAGTCCTACATATTTGTTTAATATGCGCTTTGAATGACATATCCTGATCAAAAATGACTCCAAGATTTCTCACAGTATTACTAGAGGTCAGGGAAATGCCATCCAGAGTAAAGATCTGGTTAGACACCATGCTTCTAAGATTTGTGGGGCCAAGTACAATAACTTCAGTTTTATCTGAGTTTAAAAGCAGAAAATTAGAGGTCATCCATGTCTTTATGTCTGTAAGACAATCCTGCAGTTTAGCTAATTGGTGTGTATCCTCTAGCTTCATGGATAGATAAAGCTGGGTATCATCTGCGTAACAATGAAAATTTAAGCAATACCGTCTAATAATACTGCCTAAGGGAAGCATGTATAAAGTGATTAAAATTGGTCCTAGCACAGAACCTTGTGGAACTCCATAATTAACTTTAGTCTGTGAAGAAGATTCCCCATTTACATGAACAAACTGTAATCTATTAGACAAATATGATTCAAACCACCGCAGCGCAGCGCCTTTCATACCTATGACATGCTCTAATCTCTGTAATAAAATTTTATGATCAACAGTATCAAAAGCAGCACTGAGGTCCAACAGAACAAGCACAGAGATAAGTCCACTGTCCGAAGCCATAAGAAGATCATTTGTAACCTTCACTAATGCTGTTTCTGTACTATGATGAATTCTAAAACCTGACTGAAACTCTTCAAATAGACCATTCCTCTGCAGGTGATCAGTTAGCTGTTTTACAACTAACTACCCTCTCAAGAATTTTTGAGAGAAAAGGAAGGTTGGAGATTGGCCTATAGTTAGCTAAGATAGCTGGGTCAAGTGATGGCTTTTTAAGTAATGGTTTAATTACTGCCACCTTAAAAGCCTGTGGTACATAGCCAACTAACAAAGATAGATTGATCATATTTAAGATTGAAGCATTAAATAATGGTAGGACTTCCTTGAGCAGCCTGGCAGGAATGGGGTCTAATAAACATGTTGATGGTTTGGATGAAGTAACTAATGAAAATAACTCAGACAGAACAATCGGAGAGAAAGAGTCTAACCAAATACCGGCATCACTGAAAGCAGCCAAAGATAACGATACATATTTTGGAATGGTTATGAGTAATTTTTTCTCTAATAGTCAAAATTTTGTTAGCAAAGAAAGTCATGAAGTCATTACTAGTTAAAGTTAATGGAATACTCAGCTCAATAGAGCTCTGACCTCTTTGTCAGCCTGGCTACAGTGCTGAAAAGAAAACCTGGGTTGTTCGTATTTTTCTTCAATTAGTGATGAGTAGAAAGATGTCCTAAGCTTTACGGAGGGCTTTTTTATAGAGCAACAAACTCTTTTTTCCAGGCTAAGTGAAGGATCTTCTAAATTAGTGAGACGCATTTCCTCTCCAACTTACGGGTTATCTGCTTTAAGCTACGGGTTTGTGAGTTATACCACGGAGTCAGACACTTCTGATTTAAAGCTCTCTTTTTCAGAGGAGCTACAGCATCCAAAGTTGTCTTCAATGAGGATGTAAAGCTATTGACGAGATACTCTAACTCCCTTACAGAGTTTAGGTAGCTACTCTGCTCTGTATTGGTATATGACATTAGAGAACATAAAGAAGGAATCATATCCTTAAACCTAGTTACAGCGCTTTCTGAAAGACTTCTAGTGTAATGAAACTTATTCCCCACTGCAGGGTAGTCCATCAGGGTAAATGTAAATGTTATTAAAAAATGATCAGACAGAAGGGAGTTTTCAGGGAATACTGTTAAGTCTTCCATTTCCATACCATAAGTCAGAACAAGATCTAAGATATGATTAAAGTGGTGGGTGGACTCATTTACTTTTTGAGCAAAGCCAATAGAGTCTAATAATAGATTAAATGCAGTGTTGAGGCTGTCATTCTCAGCATCTGTGTGGATGTTAAAATCGCCCACTATAATTATCTTATCTGAGCTAAGCACTAAGTCAGACAAAAGGTCTGAAAATTCACAGAGAAACTCACAGTAACGACCAGGTGGACGATATATAATAACAAATAAAACTGGTTTTTGGGACTTCCAATTTGGATGGACAAGACTAAGAGACAAGCTTTCAAATGAATTAAAGCTCTGTCTAGGTTTTTGATTAATTAATAAGCTGGAATGGAAGATTGCTGCTAATCCTCCACCCCGGCCCGTGCTACGAGCATTCTGACAGTTAGTGTGACTCGGGGGTGTTGACTCATTTAAACTAACATATTCATCCTGCTGTAACCAGGTTTCTGTTAGAATAAATCAATACGTTGATCAATTATTATATCATTTACCAACAGGGACTTAGAAGAGAGAGACCTAATGTTTAATAGACCACATTTAACTGTTTTAGTCTGTGGTGCAGTTGAAGGTGCTATATTATTTTTTCTTTTTGAATTTTTATGCTTAAATAGATTTTTGCTGGTTATTGGTGGTCTGGGAGCAGACACCGTCTCTACGGGGATGGGGTAATGAGGGGATGGCAGGGGGAGAGAAGCTGCAGAGAGGTGTATAACACCACAGCTCTGCCTCCTGGTCCCAACGCTGGACAGTCACAGTTTGGAGGATCCAAGAAAATTGGCCAGATTTCTAGAAATGAGAGCTGCTCCATCCAAAGTAGGATGGATGCCGTCTCTCCTAACAAGACCAGGTTTTCCCCAGAAGCTTTGCCAATTATCTATGAAGCCCACCTCATTTTTTGGACACCACTCAGACAACCAGCAATTCAAGGAGAACATGCGGCTAAACATGTCACTCCCGGTCTGATTGGGGAGGGGCCCAGAGAAAACAACAGAGTCTGACATTGTTTTTGCAAAGTTACACACCGATTTAATGTTAATTTTAGTGACCTCCGATTGGCGTAACCGAGTGTCATTACTGCCGACGTGAATTACAATCTTACCAAATTTACGCTTAGCCTTAGCCAGCAGTTTCAAATGTCCTTCAATGTCGCCTGCTCTGGCCCCCGGAAGACAATTGACTATGGTTGCTGGTGTCGCTAACTTCACATTTCTCAAAACAGAGTCGCCAATAACCAGAGTTTGATCCTCGGCGAGTGTATCGTCAAGTGGGGAAAAACGGTTAGAGATGTGAACGGGTTGGCGGTGTACACGGGGCTTCTGTTTAGGGCTACGCTTCCTCCTCACAGTCACCCAGTCAGCCTGCTTTCCCGACTGCCCGGGATCTGCCAGGGGGGAACTAACAGCGGCTAAGCTACCTTGGTCCGCACCGACTACAGGGGCCTGGCTAGCTGTAGAATTTTCCACGGTGCGGAGCCGAGTCTCCAATTCGCCCAGCCTGGCCTCCAAAGCTACGAATAAGCTGCACTTATTACAAGTACCGTTACTGCTAAAGGAGGCCGAGGAATAACTAAACATTTCACACCCAGAGCAGAAAAGTGCGGGAGAGACAGGAGAAGCCGCCATGCTAAATCGGCTAAGAGCTAGTAGCTACGCAACCTAGCGGATTCCTAAAAACACACAAAGTGAATAATGTGTAAATAATTTAGAGGTGATTCAGCAGAAGGAGTGCCTTAGTTAAGGCACCAGACAGGCCATGAAGCAGCACAGGTAACGCACGGCAACAGCGAACGCACGACAACGGTGCTAAAATAAAATAAAAATCCACTAAACACGCTGTGGAGCAGCACAGGTAACGCACGACAACAGTGCTAAAAAAAAATAAAAACGAAAGCGTTAGCAAGCTAGTTAGCTTGCCAACGCTGATGAAAGTTAGCTGATAAAAGTGCTCCGTCGCGATGTTTCGACCGTTAGAGGTCTTCTTTAGGCGTTGGAGCACGGTGAAAAAGTAAAAAAAAAAGTAAAAAAGTAAAAAAGTCTTGAAAAAGACTTAGTTCAAAGTCCAAAGCAGCAGGTAGCAGTCTCTGTGTAAACAGTTCCAACAGAGAGCCAAAATTCTCAGCTGTCACCCCGGCTGCTCCTGTGAGATGGCAGCGCCCTCTGGTGCCTGGAGCCCGCACTCCAGGCAGGGTGCCCTCTGGTGGTGGTGGGCCAGCAGTACCTCCTCTTCAGCGGCCCACACAACAGTAAGAGTAGAATGGGAGGTAGAGCCTTCAGCTTTCAGGCTCCTCTCCTGTGGAACCAGCTCCCAATTCAGATCAGGGAGACAGACACCCTCTCTACTTTTAAGATTAGGCTTAAAACGTTCCTTTTTGCTAAAGCTTATAGTTAGGGCTGGATCAGGTGACCCTGAACCATCCCTTAGTTATGCTGCTATAGACTTAGACTGCTGGGGGGTTCCCATGATGCACTGAGTGTTTCTTTCTCTTTTTGCTCTGTATGCACCACTCTGCATTTAATCATTAGTGATTGATCTCTGCTCCCCTCCACAGCATGTCTTTTTCCTGGTTCTCTCCCTCAGCCCCAACCAGTCCCAGCAGAAGACTGCCCCTCCCTGAGCCTGGTTCTGCTGGAGGTTTCTTCCTGTTAAAAGGGAGTTTTTCCTTCTCACTGTTGCCAAGTGCTTGCTCACAGGGGGTCATTTTGACCGTTGGGGTTTTTCCGTAATTATTGTATGGCCTTGCCTTACAATATAGAGCGCCTTGGGGCAACTGTTTGTTGTAATTCGGCGCTATATAAATAAAATTGATTTGATTTGAATTGATTTGATTTTTTCTCTGTCAATGTCATGTCTGCAAAACCTTTGATCAGTCCACCCCTGAAAATAGTGAATGGTAAAATATGTCAATTTTCAGTCATGAAAATCACCAATATTGAGCTACTATCATGAATGTGAAATAAGGAGATCTTAAACTCCGATTGCCTTTAAGTTCCCGCCCGACCGCCCGACCGCGGCCGTTCCATTCCATCCGATGTGAATAAATTTAGATGGCTGGCAAAACAGCGCAACCCACCGTTTTGCCGGTGCCATGTACGGCTAAATATCGTTCAGTTTAACTTTGCCGAGGGCGCCGCCATGTTGAAATAAACTCCATGGTGATGTCATTTGAACTAGCCAATCAGCGAGGAGCGCCAGGTGCGTGTTTGCCGTATCCAGCAAAATATCCACTGCCTATTATTTACGAGCTACTTAAGAAGCTAACGATTAGCTTACCGTCATGCTACGTTTCTTTAGCAGCTTGTATCTTCTCGTCTTCGTGTTCATATTGTTGTGTCACTTCCCAAAGTCTCCTGTACTTTTCAAGCGTGTTTCATCCCGCCGTCTGGAGCTTTCTTTTAAAAACTCGCAGAGCAGTAAACACACGGAGTTCGCCATTGTGTATGTTTGTGTCGCATATAAATCGACATCACTGCAGTTTGCTCTGCTGACCCCGCTCACATTGAGTAGAGCCGAGTAGTGCTAGTTCTGTGTAGTGGAAAAGGGCCTTTAGTGACCATCACTAGACCATCACCTCCCCTTCATTTCCACTGTGGACACGTAAAGGTGTTGCTGGAAACCGTCAATAGTGTGAAACCGAGAAGTCATCAGAGTGATGTGCACATCAGAGACATAGTGATGAGCAATTCACGCACCCACGTGTTTGCAATTATATGGATGGATATAAAAGCAGGCGCAAAATGATGCGTAAAATGGCACTAACAGTGGCTGCGTTAGTATTGTATACAATACACGAGGATTTACTTGCAAATGACGACAATTGGCTCATAAACTGATTTCGATTACCAAGGCCACTGTTACTGGAGTTGCGCACAGAACTGCAGTCGGCCCAGAGCGCAATACGGCGAAGAGCCAGGCGGTTGTCTGTGCACACACAGGTGCTGACCACGCTGGGCTTCCTAGCATCATGGGCATTCCAGCGTGAGCTGGCTGATCAGTCAGGCATGTGCCAGTCAACCTTGCGCCGAGCCACCAGCTGTGTGGAACGCAATCCTCCGAATCTCATCCAGGTACATTCCAACATTACAGCGCATTTTGCAGCGAGAGCCAGTTTCCATCACATGAGTTTGTTTTTGTTAATAGGAAACATTTTCATTCCATCGATGTTCAACTCGTGTGGTGCGCAAATGGACATCAGGCTGGCGGCTGCACGGTGTGCGGTGGGGGCTGCTTGGTGGTTAAATAATTTATTCATTGTTCCTAACGAAAACCAGCGTGGACACATTTGGGCATGTGTGCGCTCAAATATGTTTTTTTCATTGTTATTAACATATTTTCTTTTTCTTGTTGGTAGAATTAGAGATGAGCCTCTTAACAAGCCCCCAACTGTGTTATTATTTGTCAGTTCAGTCGTGTGTAATGTTAATGTCACACACTGTCAGCCGCCGTGCACCTAACATCTTTTTACTTCAGTGTGTGTGTGGCTCAGTTCAGTATTTACATATGTAGCGGCTGCACTCTGCGTTGTGTTGTTATGACTCCGCCCATTCGCTCCCCTCGGGATGCGAACTCACGAGCTCCGGCATGGGAGTCGGACTCTCTAACCAGAAGGCTAAAACCTAGGGATCTGGCCTTGTGACCAGAGAATCCTTTTGAGCTGTTGGGAGTGAGGTTTACTAACTACATCTGCACAACGACACCTGCTGGCCTCCGTTACACATACACAAATATACTTGTTTAATTCCGTTATACATGACAGTGAGCTGACAGAACAGTGAACCACAGTTTTGGTTGTTTTTGAACATTGAAAGTTCTTTAATTTTTACACACAACAATACAGAGATGGTGGCAGGTGTCATCAAACACACAACATTCCACACTTATGGTTCCGTCAGTCAGCACGACACAACCAAACTATTTGAACACATTTGCATATTCAGATGGAGGTGTGGCCAGGCAGGAGTTTGGTGCGTGTGCATGTGTGCTAAATTCCACATTCAATGGGATGTACAAACCAAACGTGCATGAATCATGCCTACGCACACTTTGATACATCTGAATATATTTGTGCTTACGCCCTGATTAGGGCTTTTGGCGTACGCCAACTTTTAGTAGAAAGTTAACGCAAGTCTTTGTACACGAGGCCCCCGGATTGTACGAGACACACGTTTTGTACGTTTGCTGGCCTGTAGCTGTGTTCACAAAAATGTGCTCCACAATCATTTAAACAGCAGTTAAATCACATATGATTATATCACTGTCAGTGTGAAAATATTTGGTGACAGCATATTTTAAATACATCACGAAGCTGGTACTTTTACGTTTCCCCCCCAAAAAAACCTCTTTGTGTATGAATTATCATTTATCTGCATTTGTTTAATAGTTTTTGTATGTTTTCTGTTAGAAATATAGAAAACCAAATATTATTTTACAGCATTAATTAATGTTTCATGGATAAATTCTGTAAATGCCAAATTCTAATTGTATTCTAATTGTAAGTATTTACTCAGTAAACACCAAATAGCAGCTTTTAGGGGGGAAAATAAAATCAAGTCAGTTTTTACTGCTTCATAGTCGAACATTTCTGCAGCTGCACCACTAGATGGCAGCATTTTACTGCGGCTTTATTCTGTGCTGATTTGTTCAGCTCACTCACATTTTCTAAATATTTTAAGTTGGTTGAGCAGATGATCCATGCTGACTTTATTCTCCATGGGTCTTATCTTGTTGCACTTCAATGGCGACACTGTTCGTTAACAGCTTTGTTCTGAGTTGAGGTGGTAATTGGTGAGAGTTTGTCTGTCCATGCCATTATCACTGTGATTCTTTATCACTTCCCTTATTGATTCCTGATTAATTTTCTGTGTCCACAGGTTTTCAGTGCCAATGTCATGTTGCTGGATTCAGACTTTCTGCAAAGCTGAACTCTCAGAAAAACACAGCGACATTGATCAGAGGAACCGATCACATCTGAGACAAACGATTGAGATGGATTGAAGCTTTTGGATGCAGTACTGGTTTCCCACCTGATTTCAGATTAGAAGAAGCACAAATTGTCAAAGTGATGACAAAGGCTTGTCAGGATGAAAGCAGATGTTCCTCCAGCCACATTTTCTCACCGTGAAGCCTGTCCTTGGCGATGCATTAGATTTCTTTGGAGCTTGGTCTTCCTGAGCTCATTGTTCTCCTTTTCCATGGGAGCACTTTGACCTCTGCCCCCGCTGCTGTTGTAGAATGCTTACATGCACAAGCAACAAGCACGGCTGCTGTCACACCGCTTGTCAATAGCATCATAACTCAAGCCACGTCCTCGCGTTTCCATCCTATTATCCCCTCTCTCCTCGTCTGTGTGTCACACTCTGCAGCATAAAAGCTCGATCTCAAATTTCTGGTTTCTGAGATGTAAAAATTAACAAATACACCATGGGATCAAGTAACTAGTCTTCAAAACCCCTCAGGTTATTGTTTTTTTTTTTTTGCCACTCATCCATACTGCCAATGTGAGGATGTGATGTGACAAACATAGGCTTTTGGGGTAACTGGAGATGTTTCTGAAAGCAAAGGAGTGAAGAACACTCCACATGACTGTGTAACAATAACGGCATGAGCTGGACAGTCTGGAAGTGGATTTATTTTCAGCGGTATCAAAGCAAAGATGGAGCTCACAAGAGTTGGGCTGAAGCCTTTGTCAGCCCTGGGAAAGCCGGGTAAGAGGACACCTGGGTGTTCGGGGCAAAGTTTCGGCAGGATAAAGGTAAAGAAGAGGCTTTGTCTCACTGCCTTGTATGATTTGGATAATGGACATCATGCTGGTGACCTCATCCTGTTTGGTTGGCGAGGGCTTGTGACAAAGTTTGTTTTCAGCTCAAAACCTTGAAAATATTTTTAAAACTACGCCATCACCAGCACACGGCTTTACAGCCTGAACAGGGCGTACGACTGAAGACAATCCTAGGCTGGCGTCTGAAGAATGACTGGTGGAAGACAAGAAAGGTGTTATGTGTCGGACGCAGCCCGGAGAACCGACCAGCGTTTGAAGGACCCAGTATAAAATAAGCAGAGCACGGTACAAAGGATAACAGAGTTTAATAAACATAACAGTGATGTGAATAATACAACAAATAAGTGCGCGGTCTGCGAGGTGGTAATTACGGTGCGCTCCCAGCTGCACAAACGGTCCCAGAGCCAGAAACAGTTCGGACCCAAGGACCCCGCCGACACCCCCCAGGTGGCCGCGACAAACCGAGTTCTGTGAAGAAGAAATCATCATGTGAGTCCACACTCCACACACAGAGAGACCGCTCAAAGGTGTACAAACAGCAAACACTTCCTGGCTTAATTACTAATCAGCTTCCCTCCCTGCAGGCATAGAACAGCCAGTTCACATAACTCAACTGCAGTGGAAGCTGATTAAAACGACTAACATACAGCTCAATACAATAAGGTGTGAGGGACACCACATTTACTGACTGTACAAATGTTAGTCACAAAACCTAACGTACCTCAGGAAGTGTGCTGACGAGCGTGAGACCTCACCCCCTCCTCTTTCACAGACCATGCATCAACCTGGACGTTCTCTGCATCCACTGATGATGAGATGGCTCGAGACGACGATCTCACCCGTCTGGTCACAAGGTCGAGTCTCTGGCAAATACACACTGGTACTCCAGACTTAAATGCCACCATGTTCCAATCCATGTAGATGCACCACAGCTGTGAGTCCTGACGAGCCGCAGGGTGATCAGGGTGAGGTCCTGATAACTCAGCCACACAGCCACTCAGTCCCAAATGCGCACCACCTGGAAGGAAAACCAAAAGACAGAAACAGAAGACCAACAAAAGCCAGCCAGGCACGCCAGCCACAACAAAAGGCACCTGTTTGGTTCATGTTTTATCATGTCTCTTGTGTTTTGTGTGTTACTTGTTGTTTACTTGTTGTGTTGTTGCCTTTGTATCATGTGTTCCTTGTGAATTCTCCACGCTGCTTTCTTTTTCTAGTCTAATTCTGATATGTTTACTCCTTGTGTACTTTGTTGGCTTTAGTTCCTGTTTCAGTGGCCCTTGGACTTACAGTTTCATGTGCACACTCATTCCTTGTTAACTGAGTCACGCAATTACGTAGCCATCCTGAGCTGTCACTCCAGTGCCATATTGTCTGCTTTCTGATAGTGTTTGACCACCAGTTGCCGACCCACATTGTCTCTTTTGGGTTTTTCTTGAGATTACTTATTGAGTCCTGATTTATTTATCTAATATCTTTGATAACAGTATTCTGGCCACCTGCCTGTTTATCAGGACTGCTCACTGTTCCCAGACGTGGTTTTAAGTTGGATTGCCTTCTGTAATGTGAACTTCCAACTGTGTCTTCATTTCATCCCCCTCAGCCTGTTTCCACACAGACCCTGTTGTTGAACACATGGTTTGATTTGAGATTTATTTTAGTGTGCATTCTGTCATTGTTTGAACTACATAGCAGTGACAACATTGAAGAAAGTCTTGAAATACCACTTCATGTTGGGGTGAATTGGGGCAGCTCATGCTCATGCACATTGTCACTAAAAACAAGTCCTATATAGGCTCTGAGGCCTGTTGATGCTTAACTCTAGATTCTGAAGCATGAAGCGGTCAAGACACCAGTCAATTCCCCTGACGAGGCCAGTACAGCTGGGCTGATTCAGACCACACAGATTAAGAGTCTTGTTCAGGAAAACAGACAGGTTGTTTTAGTGGGATTTGAACACAGGTCTATATATTAGCAGGCCAGCTCCTTAGTCTTATTTTTTGAAATGCTATTGCGAGAAAGAGAGAGAGAAATGTGGGCTTCTCCATATTAAAATTTCTAAAATTATCCTCTTTAAACTCAAACTGAAAGCAAATCTCTACATTTGATATAAATTAAATACATGTATCAAAGCCAAAATAATGTGTTCCATAAGTAATGGCCCCTTTCAGTATAACATAACTAAATCATCGATTTACCAGCTAGTTTTCTTCCGACAATATGTTTTGGACTTCATTACCTCAATCGGGAAGAAATACAAACAGTATAAATTCTTCTCTGGAAATAGTGAAAATTTTGTATTTTGCATCACCAGTTGTACAGCACATGAGAGACACAAGCCTAGATCTGATCTGTTCCCTTCTGTTTGCCACTCCACCATGAAACGATGACTGTTGATGCAACAGACCGAATTTGTCCTCTGCACAGTTTCTCCAATCACAACCACAGAAGCCTCTAACTCATCATTATTAGACGGTATTGCTTAAATTTTCATTGTTACGCAGATGATACCCAGCTTTATCTATCCATGAAGCCAGAGGATACACACCAATTAGCTAAACTGCAGGATTGTCTTACAGACATAAAGACATGGATGACCTCTAATTTCCTGCTTTTAAACTCAGATAAAACTGAAGTTATTGTACTTGGCCCCACAAATCTTAGAAGCATGGTGTCTAACCAGATCGTTACTCTGGATGGCATTTCCCTGACCTCTAGTAATACTGTGAGAAATCTTGGAGTTATTTTTGATCAGGATATGTCATTCAAAGCGCATATTAAACAAATATGTAGGACTGCCTTTTTGCATTTACGCAATATCTCTAAAATCAGAAAGGTCTTGTCTCAGAGTGATGCTGAAAAACTAATTCATGCATTTATTTCCTCTAGGCTGGACTATTGTAATTCATTATTATCAGGTTGTCCTAAAAGTTCCCTAAAAAGCCTTCAGTTGGTTCAGAATGCTGCAGCTAGAGTACTGACGGGGACTAGCAGGAGAGAGCATATCTCACCCGTGTTGGCCTCCCTTCATTGGCTTCCTGTTAATGCTAGAATAGAATTTAAAATTCTTCTTCTTACTTATAAGGTTTTGAATAATCAGGTCCCATCTTATCTTAGGGACCTCGTAGTACCATATTACCCCATTAGAGCGCTTCGCTCTCAGACTGCGGGCTTACTTGTAGTTCCTAGGGTTTGTAAGAGTAGAATGGGAGGCAGAGCCTTCAGCTTTCAGGCTCCTCTCCTGTGGAACCAGCTCCCAATTCAGATCAGGGAGACAGATACCCTCTCTACTTTAAGATTAGGCTTAAAACTTTCCTTTTCGCTAAGGCTTATAGTTAGGGCTGGATTGGGTGACCCTGGACCATCCCTTGGTTATGTTGCTTTAGACGTAGACTGTGGGGGGGTTCCCATGATGCACTGTTTCTTTCTCTTTTTGCTCCGTATGCATCACTCTGCATTTAATCATTAGTGATCGATCTCTTTTTCCTGGTTCTTTCCCTCAGCCCCAACCAGTCTCAGCAGAAGACTGCCCCTCCCTGAGCCTGGTTCTGCTGGAGGTTTCTTCCTGTTAAAAGGGAGTTTTTCCTTCCCACTGTGGCCAAGTGCTTGCTCATAGGGGGTCGTTTTGACCGTTGGGGTTTTTCATAATTATTGTATGGCCTTGCCTTGCAATGTGGAGCGCCTTGGGGCAACTGTTTGCTGTGATTTGGCGCTATATACGAAACAAGTTGATTGATTGATTGATTGATCATAGTTTTCATGTTTGTCTTGGTGGCTTCCCTCACTTGTCTCCTTGAACAGTCACATTTTTGAGAAGTGCCTCCTCTAGACAGATTCACTATACAGTACCAGACTATTTGTATTTCTTAATACCCCATCACACTAGAGCACAAACAGCATGCACCCCGTATGAACAGACATTCGAACGGCATTTGTACAATTTAAGATGGATTTGAATTCCTCATACAACATTCAGGACATTCGAGCGGCCAGAGCACATAGATTAGATTAGATAGAACTTTATTGATTACCATGATTGGGGTTTATGGGGATGTTTGATTTGTTTTGGTGTGTATTTCATGTGTGGGTTTTTCTGGGTGTGGTTGGTGTTTCTCTGTCTGCACATTCTTGTTTTACTGTTGTGGCTTGGTTTGGGTGTGTCTGGTCCCTTTTGTTTGCCACGCCCTCTTCCTGCTTGCCCCCCCTGCACCAGTGGTGTAGTCTACATTTTTGAAGTGGGTAGACTGTGTTTTTTGCCCGTCATCAACTCCGTGCGTTGCGCCCCTGGTTATTAACATTTTTAACACCATAACAACAAATAGATCTGTACTTTCCATCTGATCATTTATATTCTATATTTGCCACTATAAATGTGAGAAATGTGTCAGAATGTAAGTAAGTAATTTGTAGCAATTGCAAAATACAGTATACAACAGTAAATCTAAAAGAGTGATTAAAAAAATACAAGGATCAAATACATTTATTTTTTGGCATCTGAAAACCTAATTTAACAAAGTAATATTAATCAGGTCATATACCAGGAATAAACAATGTTTAAATCCAGCCAAAAGTATCATATACATGCTACTGTGCATTGTTTAACAGTAAATAAGACAACTTTAAGTCACAGTCACTCAAAAAAAAAGTGACTGTGACTCCTTGTTATTAAGAAAGAAAAGTTCTCTTAACAATAATAAGGAGCAGATTATTGCCTCCCAACTAAGTATATTGCAAGAGTTCACTTTTCCTCCCTCTATGAGCCTGTACTGCCAAATTTAGCAGCTGCAACATTCACCCTTCATATAATCCACATGCCCCCATGTTGTTTGTGTACAGTTTAGACGCATAAACAAAAACAAAACAGAACACACCGGTCTACATGAGCCTGCACCGGCTGCAGAGCCTCACGCCTCCTACCACAATCTCTGTTGAAGATGACAGTCCATCATCAGGTCCAGACGGGGGACTGGAACCTGTAGGCTTTGTGGTCTATAAGGAAACCTACCCAGTATAAACAAGCTAGTATTAGTATACGTTAAGTTCCATTAAAACAGCAGCTAGGCTGAAGGACAGAAGCTCGCTCCCAGAAAATTCACATACAACAATGAAAATATGGTAGATGCTTTACTTTGCAGAAACCTTTTCAACCCATGACAAAAACACTGTAGGCCAAATCAGTGGCACAAAAGTATTGTATGAAGACAACCATGCAACTAATACCGGAGAGTATGCCACTTACCAGTTCCAGTCATTTTAAAACTACACTATCCAACAGCCAACGGGACTCAAGCTCAAGGGACATCTGTAGATTACAGGCAAAACTCTGTTATTTTTAAAAAGCTGCTTCAGTTTATATTTTAACAATAAATGAACGGATCATTAAAAATGTCCACGAATCAAAGTCAAAAGACAAGTAGAAGCTCTCCACTTATTGTGCTCAAATTCATATTTTAGAAATAACTCTGTCCTGATAACAACATTAAAGGCAATTACATATTTTGGAGAAATTACAAGTTGAAATGAGCATTAAAAAATTCATCATGAGGTTTATGTCACAGAAATCCTACTTTACAATCACTGCAGTCATTGTTAAATTATTTCCTGTTGCATTTATAATAAACATTTGTATTTATTTACAGTGTCTGTTTTTCTGGTTGAAATGAGATATAAATAATCTACCAGACTTAAAAAAGTGCACATATGGTGCACTCTGCAGTGATGGACACCTGATGGCTGTCTTTTAAAGGGAGAAAAAAAAAATTAGTCAATAAGCGCTCATTTTAATAACACCGTCACGTTCCTCGGGGCGATTTGAAGTGGGTAGACGGAAATTCCGGGTCTTTTTAGGTGAGTAGACGGCGTCTACCTGCATTCCACGTAGACTACACCACTGCCCTGCACATGTATCTGATTATCCCTCATCACAGCTGTTATTTAAGCTTCACGTTTCCCTTATGTCACTGCCAGATTGTTTGTGCTCCATGCCAGGGTTCCAGCCTTTTTCCACACTGTCCAGGTTTCCTTGTTTATGTCCTGCCGTGTACCATTTTTCCACTCACTTTTTGACCTCGCATATTGCCTCATGTTTTGGACACTTTTGCTTATCTCCATTTGCTATCCTGTGAACCAAACCCTGCCTGGCAAACGAGTAAAACCTTTTGAATGTACCTTTTTGTGTCTGAGTCCTGCCTTGTGTCCAGCCAGTTTTTGTCTAAAACCCTGACAGAACAATCAGGCCCGAACATGGACACAGTGGACTTTGGATGGTTGCATTTGCCTGTAATCAGAGCCCAAAAATGCCTGAAATCAACAAGGACATGAAGGAGGTGCGCTGTGTGCGGCTGCTGCAGCCCGGTGCAAAGGCGAAAGATGTTTTATATATTTCCACGTGAGGACAGAGACACGCGCCTCACAGAGGAATGTTGTAAGTTCATGTCCTTCCAAACACGGAACATGCTCTCAAGCTGGGACATCCAGGAGCAGAGATCTTTACAGCCATGGCTGTAAGCGGACACGCCCCCTGTCGGTTCATCACCAAGACCATCGTGTCACTCTGTTATGTGGTCATTCATTTTCATTATTTGTTATGTAATTGCGTATGTAGGTATTGTCATTATTATTTATATACCTGTCCTGCCGGTGGTTTCTGTGTTTTTAATGTGTGCACTGAGCTGTCGTCCAGCTGTCAGTGTGCTGGGATTAGCTGATAGGCACCTCCCCGTGCTGTGTGCGATCAGACCTTGCTGTCCGTCGCCCATGTAAATGGACTGCATTTTTATATAGCGCTTTTCCATCTGAATCAGATGCTCAAAGTGCTTTACAATTATGCCTCAGATTCACCCCAATGTCAGGGTGCTGCCATACAAGGCGCTCACTACACACCGGGAGCAATAGGGGATTAAAGGCCTTGCCCATGGGCCCTTAGTGATTTTCCAGTCAGGCGGGGATTTGAACCCATGATCTTCTGGACTCAAGCCCAACACTTTAACCACTAGACCATCACCTCCCATGTGATCAGATCTGTACATACATATAAGCATTTTATGCAAGTGTGCCCCCCCGGCACACCAGATGTGGAGGGGGGAGGGGCTTGACACACACGCACACGTGCGAGACACATGCACCACATGTGGTGTCTCGAGTAGGTGGCGCAGCTGAACACTGAGCTGAGAGGTGGGGCTCTCGTCGAGGTCGGTCCGCCATACAACGGTCGGTGTGGATGGCTAGAGCAATGAGCTCGTCCAGATCTTCGGGGAGATCAACAGTGATGAGCTGGCTCTGGATGTGGTAGGCCAGTCCCTGGAAGAACACGTCCTGGAAGGCAGCTGGGTTACACTCATTCTTGGACGCCAGGATGCGGAAGTGGATCGCATAGTTGGCGACACATCTGTTTTCTTGTTTGAGCTTCATCAGGGATCGTGCTGCTTCACATCCTGGCGACGTATGTTGAAAAACTTGCAGGAGTGCTGTCTTGAAGGCTTGGAGAGAGATGCATGAGGATGACTGACTGCACCACTCTGCTGTTGCCCACGCTGCAGCCCGGCTGGTAAGGTGAATTATCATGAATCCTATCATCGTCCTTTAGGATGGAAACATTGATGACATTAACTCGAATTGCAAGTTCAAACTGGGTGATAAATGGCTTGACATCTGCGGACTCACCAGAGAAGCACTTCGGATCGCGACAGCTGGTTACAAAAAACAGGTGCAGCTGCAGACGCCGGCGGGACTGCACTTGGTCCCAGAAGTGAATGACTGGTAGTTGCGGGAGCCGAGTCAGTAGAGGCCTGAATGGTCATCTTGGCAAGACGTTGCTTCATCTGTGAACTCACGGATGATATGAATGAGTCTTGGCAAGGTCGCTGAATCCGGAGCTTAGAGCGGTGAGGCGGTCTTCTTGCTGTACTAGCTGGCAGCTATGATGGCATACCGCCAACTAGAATGTATTTGAGGCCACTGTGCCCATTGGTGGCCAGATCGTTCTATCAGAAAGAGTGGACAGAGACGTCTGGACACACATGCTGGACTCAACAACACAGCCCTGGTTTTTAAGATCGTTTACTGTTTGGTAAAGCAGGGTCCAGTACACAAAAAAGCGGTCCAAAATCGGCAAACAAATCAGAAACATCAGGCAATAAGGTGTTATCAAAAAGACAGGCAGGTGGTCAAAAAACACAACATGGCAGGCAGGACTAGAAAAACAGAAGAAAAGAGCTGGAAGCAATGGCATAAAGCACAATGATCTGGCGGGGAACTAGTGTAGTGACCAGTGAAGCTTATATGCACCCTGATGATGAGTTACAGATTAGAAATAGGTGTGTGAAAAACCCCAGAACAGGGTGTGGCCCAGACAGTGCACACCACCCACCACCAAGCACCAAGAGAGACAGACAAAAGAGATAGGGAAAGACAAAGCCCATGCAGGAAAAACCCAACAAGAGAAATCACACACAGAAAAACAAATCAAACTAAACTAAGCTTAACAAAGTGTAATAAAAAGTCCAGATCATGACAGATATGTGTTTCATTGTATTCCTTGACCTAAAAACATAGGTATAGACATCAAGATTATTGAAATTAGGGCACTTAGGGCAATTTTATGTTGTGTGGGCCGCTGAAGAGGAGGTACTGCTGGCCCACCACCACCAGAGGGCACCCTGTCTGGAGTGCGGGCTCCAGGCACCAGAGGGCGCTGCCACCTCACAGGAACAGCCGGGGTGACAGCTGTCACCTACGACAGCTGTTACCAATCATCTGATCCGCAGCGGTATATCTGCAAGACGTCATCTCCACTTCTTTGCCGAGATATCGCTCTACCAAGGAGGTAACGTATCCAGCCAATCATATTGTCTTTTGACCATAAATACTTTTTTGCCTTCACGCAGAGAGTGAGTAGAACAGCAGGAGACTGTATTGGACCCCTTTTGGATAAGTACTCACATTCCTGCACTAACAGTGTTTTCCTGACGAGAGGTGGAGGTGGTTTTACCACCATACATGTTGCTGGGTGCAGGCGCACCCACATCTGACTGTTTCTGTTCCTCGCCAGCAGTACCAGATCCGACAAGCGGAGGCAGTGGCCACCTGGGAGTTCGGGACTTGGCGGCTCCAGTATTCCCGGGGTTCGGTGGCGGAGGAAATCGTGTGGTTCCGGTTCTGCTTTGGACAGACGTCTCCTATCTTCGAGCCTGCCCACATGACACCTTTGTGATTCGACTTTATTGTCTATTATTGTAATCGGTTGTGTTTGTTGTGCTTATTTCACAACAGTAAAAGTGCTATTTGACTTCCTCCATTGTCCGTTCATTTGCGCCCCCTGTTGTGGGTCCGTGTTCCTACACTTTCCCAACAGGATATCTCGGCCAACGTCATGGATCCCGAGGGGCGTCAACCGGCTGTTGAACGGCCAATGGAAGAACAGGGCGCACAGGCGTCCGCAGGAGGAATGATCGGTGAGTTGCAGCGAATCCTCGCCGCTTTCACGGCTCGGTTGGATCTAATGACCGAGCAGAACGTCCTCCTTAACCGCAGGGTGGAGGCTCTCGCCACGCAGGTGGAAGTGCGCCCTCAGGGCGCTGCTGCGGCTCTCCCTCCTGTCGACCCTGTGCGTAACAGTGACGTTCCACAGGTCGTTCAACGACCCCTCCCACCTTCCCCGGAAGCATACATAAGCCCTCCAGAGCCGTACGGAGGTTGTGTGGAGACGTGCACGGACTTTCTTATGCAGTGTTCGCTCGTCTTCGCACAACGTCCCGTCATGTACGCGACTGATGCCAGCAAAATAGCTTATGTGATAAATCTGCTTCGCAGTGAGGCACGCGCTTGGGCTACAGCGCTCTGGGAGCAGAATTCACGGCTCCTTCAGACATATGATGGGTTTGTGAGGGAGTTCAAAACAGTGTTCGATCACCCAAATAGAGGAGAGACCGCTTCAGCCGTGCTGCTGTCAATGAGACAGGGGCGCCGGAGCGCAGCTGCTTATGCAGTCGACTTCCGCATCGCGGCTGCGAGGTCCGGCTGGAATAGCACTGCCCTCCGCGCCGCCTTCGTAAACGGACTGTCGTTGGTCCTAAAGGAGCACCTGGTGGCTAAGGACGAACCGCGGGATTTAGATGGGCTTATTGATCTCGTTATACGATTAGACAATCGGTTAGAAGAACGCCGTCGGGAACGAGATGAAGGGCATGGCCGGGCACGCGCCGTCCCTCTCCCTTCCAGCTCCGACCGAGCTCCGCCCTCCCCACGCTCCACGGCCCCTACGCTCCGTGTGGTTACAGCTCCCCCTGCTGATGAAGCTATGGACACGAGCAGGGCCACATTTAGACCCCCGGATAGACAGAGGAGGCTGGTCCGCGGAGCGTGCTTTGTTTGTGGCTCGATAGAGCATCAGGTGAGGGACTGCCCCGAGCGGTTAAACACCAACGCCCGCCCCTAGAAACTGGGCTAGGGGTGGGCCAAGACATTCACGTGGGACACACCCATATTGCCACACGACTCCCGGTTACAATCCTTTATGAGGATTTAACCCTTCAGGCCCCAGCACTGGTGGACACGGGCTCTGAAGGGAATTTGCTAGACAGCAAATGGGCCAGGGAGGCAGGGCTCCCTCTGGTGGCACTTACTTCACCTGTGCAAGTACGGGCACTAGATGGCTCCCTACTCCCTTTAATCACACATAAGACACCTCCAGTAACTCTGGTGGTGTCAGGGAACCACCGGGAGGAGATCGAGTTTTTTGTGACTCCTGCCACCTCCCGCGTGATTCTCGGGTTCCCCTGGATGTTAAAACACAATCCCCGGATCGATTGGCCGTCCGGGGTAGTGGTTCAGTGGAGCGAGACCTGCCATCGGGTATGTTTAGGTTCCTCGGTTCCTCCCGGTTCCCAGGCTAACGAGGAGGTCAGAGTCCCGCCCAATCTCGGGACAGTGCCGGTGGAGTACCATGACCTTGTGGACGTGTTCAGCAAGGATCTGGCGCTCACCCTTCCCCCGCACCGCCCGTACGATTGTGCCATTGATTTGGTTCCAGGAGTTGAGTTTCCGTCCAGCAGGCTGTACAACCTCTCACGACCTGAGCGCGAATCAATGGAGACCTACATCCGGGACTCTTTAGCTGCCGGGTTGATCCGGAATTCCACTTCCCCGATGGGTGCAGGTTTCTTTTTTGTGGGGAAAAAGGATGGCGGACTACGTCCATGCATTGATTACAGGGGGCTGAACGAAATCACGGTTCGTAACCGATACCCATTGCCCTTGTTGGATTCAGTGTTCACGCCCCTGCATGGAGACCAAATGTTCACTAAGCTAGATCTTAGAAATGCGTATCACCTGGTTCGGATCCGGAAGGGAGACGAGTGGAAGACGGCATTTAACACCCCCTTAGGTCACTTTGAGTACCTGGTCATGCCGTTCGGTCTTACAAACGCCCCCGCGACGTTCCAAACATTGGTTAATGATGTCTTGCGGGATTTCCTGCACCGATTCGTCTTTGTATATCTGGACGACATACTCATCTTTTCTCCGGATCCTGAGACCCATGTCCGGCATGTACGTCAGGTCCTGCAGCGGTTGTTGGAGAACCGGCTGTTTGTGAAGGGTGAGAAGTGCGAGTTCCACCGCACTTCTTTGTCCTTCCTGGGGTTTATCATCTCCCCTAACTCCGTCGCTCCTGATCCGGCCAAGGTCGCGGCGGTGAGAGACTGGCCCCAACCCACCAGCCGTAGGAAGCTGCAACAGTTCCTCGGCTTTGCTAATTTCTACAGGAGGTTCATTAAGGGCTACAGTCAGGTAGTTAGCCCCCTGACAGCCCTGACCTCACCAAAAGTCCCCTTCACCTGGTCGGATCATTGTGATGCCGCGTTCAAGGAGTTGAAATGGCGCTTCTCGTCTGCACCCGTTCTGGTGCAGCCCGATCCTAGTCGCCAGTTAGTGGTTGAAGTGGACGCCTCGGACTCAGGGATAGGAGCTGTGCTTTCCCAGAGCGGGAAGACCGATAAGGTCCTTCACCCGTGTGCCTATTTTTCCCGCAGGATGACCCTGGCCGAACGGAACTATGACGTCGGCAATCGAGAACTCCTTGCGGTGAAAGAGGCTCTTGAAGAGTGGAGACATCTGTTGGAGGGAACGTCCGTGCCATTCACGGTTTTCACTGACCACCGGAACCTGGAGTATATCAGGACCGCCAAGCGGCTGAACCCCAGGCAAGCCCGCTGGTCACTGTTCTTCGGCCGTTTTGACTTCCGGATCACCTACCGTCCCGGGACCAAAAACCAGAGATCGGATGCCTTGTCCCGGGTACATGAAGATGAAGTCAAAGCGGAGTTGTCGGATCCACCAGAACCCATCATCCCGGAGTCCACTATCGTGGCCACCCTCACCTGGGACGTAGAGAGAACCATCCGGGAGGCCCTGGTACGAAGCCCGGACCCCGGAACTGGGCCGAAGAACAGACTCTACGTCCCACCAGAGGCTAGGGCTGCAGTCCTGGACTTCTGTCACGGCTCCAAGCTCTCCTGTCATCCAGGGGTGCGAAGAACCGTGGCAGTTGTCCGGCAGCGCTTCTGGTGGGCGTCCCTAGAGGCCGACGTCCGGGATTATATCCAGGCCTGCACCACCTGCGCCAGGGGCAAGGCTGATCATCGCAGGGCTTCGGGACTGCTCCAGCCGCTGCCCGTGCCTCATCGCCCCTGGTCCCACATCGGCCTGGATTTTGTCACGGGCCTCCAGCCGTCCCAGGGCAACACCACCATCCTCACGATAGTGGACCGATTCTCCAAGGCGGCCCACTTCGTGGCCCTCCCGAAGCTCCCGACTGCCCAGGAGACAGCGGACCTCCTGGTCCACCACGTCGTCCGGCTGCATGGGATTCCAACAGACATTGTCTCCGATCGCGGTCCCCAGTTCTCCTTGCAAGTCTGGAGGAGCTACTGCCGGGAACTGGGGGCCACAGTGAGTCTCTCATCCGGGTATCATCCCCACACCAACGGGCAAGCAGAACGGGCCAATCAGGAGGTGGAACAGGCCCTGCGTTGCGTGACGGCCGCGCACACGGCGGCCTGGAGTACCCATTTGGCCTGGATCGAGTATGCCCATAACAGCCAGGTGTCGTCAGCCACCGGCCTCTCCCCTTTTGAGGTGTGTCTGGGGTACCAGCCTCCTTTGTTTCCGGTGGTTGAGGGAGAGGTCGGTGTGCCCTCGGTCCAGGCCCACCTGCGGAAGTGCCGTCGGGTGTGGCGTGCCGCCCGTTCTGCTTTGCTGAGGGCCCGGATGAGGACGAAAGCCCATGCAGACCGTCGGCGGACCCCGGCCCCTACGTATCGGCCAGGGCAGGAAGTGTGGTTGTCAACAAAGGACATTCCCCTCCAAGTGGTCTCACCTAAACTGCAGGATCGGTACATCGGTCCATTTAAAATCCTCAAGGTCATCAGTCCAGCCGCGGTGAGGCTTCAGCTTCCGGCCTCACTGCGGATCCATCCCGTTTTCCATGTGTCCCGGATTAAGCCACATCACACCTCACCCCTCTGTACTCCGGGTCCGGCACCACCTCCTGCCCGGATCATCGATGGCGAGCCGGCTTGGACTGTGCGCCGGCTCTTGGATGTCCGTAGGATGGGCCGGGGCTTCCAGTATTTGGTGGACTGGGAGGGGTACGACCCCGAAGAACGCTCCTGGGTGAAGAGGAGCTTCATCCTGGACCCGGTCCTCCTGGCCGATTTCTACCGCCGCCACCCGGACAAGCCTGGTCGGGCGCCAGGAGGCGCCCGTTGAGGGGGGGGTCCTGTTGTGTGGGCCGCTGAAGAGGAGGTACTGCTGGCCCACCACCACCAGAGGGCACCCTGCCTGGAGTGCGGGCTCCAGGCACCAGAGGGCGCTGCCACCTCACAGGAGCAGCCGGGGTGACAGCTGTCACCTACGACAGCTGTTACCAATCATCTGATCCGCAGCGGTATATCTGCAAGACGTCATCTCCACTTCTTTGCCGAGATATCGCTCTACCAAGGAGGTAACGTATCCAGCCAATCATATTGTCTTTTGACCATAAATACTTTTTTGCCTTCACGCAGAGAGTGAGTAGAACAGCAGGAGACTGTATTGGACCCCTTTTGGATAAGTACTCACATTCCTGCACTAACAGTGTTTTCCTGACGAGAGGTGGAGGTGGTTTTTCCACCATACGTGTTGCTGGGTGCAGGCGCACCCACATCTGACTGTTTCTGTTCCTTGCCAGCAGTACCAGATCCGACAAGCGGAGGCAGTGGCCACCTGGGATTTCGGGACTTGGTGGCTCCAGTATTCCCGGGGTTCGGTGGCGGAGGAAATCGTGTGGTTCCGGTTCTGCTTTGGACAGACGTCTCCTATCTTCGAGCCTGCCCACATGACACCTTTGTGATTCGACTTTATTGTCTATTATTGTAATCGGTTGTGTTTGTTGTGCTTATTTCACAACAGCAAAAGTGCTATTTGACTTCCTCCATTGTCCGTTCATTTGCGCCCCCTGTTGTGGGTCCGTGTTCCTACACTTTCCCAACATTTTATGGACAAAAACATGTTTTATGGTGGCCATTTTGAATATATTTTTTGGTGGGAACCCCTAGGTGAAATTTTCATGCTTCTTTCTGGAAGTGCAGGCCCCTTTCACATATCTGCCCCAATACCAGATTGTTGTGCCTTGTGCTGCTTTCTAGCCTTTTGTCTTCAGAGTATTTTCCCAATTTTTGCTTGTCTGTGTAACAACCTGTTTACTTGTTTTTTTAAACCCTGTCTCAGCCTTACGTTATGGGCACTGTTGCTTATTCCTGCCTGCCTTTTTGTGTATGGAATCCTCCTGAACCCAACATTAAATTCTAAAGTTAAGCCTTCCAAATCCAGCATTTGTGCCCATCCGCCTCAAGCCATTATGACTGACAAATTGTGCCAAATATGGTGCTTGCATTACCATTTGAAGGATTCCTCTGTATTTTCTCTTATCTTAATTTTCTCTTATCTGCTACACTTACAGCACTGTACAAAAACATTAATTAGGAAAACAATACATTAATAACATACACAAAACAAAACCTCCTACCCCAGACATATTTGTTTTAGATAATCAAATTCTCACCAATTTCACCATAATCAAAGATTATGATTACAGTCACCATTTTACAGTTGTTGTTCTTCATTAATATGTTTGCATTTTTCACAGTCTCTAAATGGTCCCCATATCTCTTCAAACATTGCCAGTTTCCCTTTCTTAATACATCCAAATCTTTTCTAGAGGAAAAACTACGAGCATTTGTTTCACCCAGTTCACCAAAATATAGCAGTTGATCTTTTAGCTTGCAGGAGACAAATATTGATCACTACTTTTTCATTCTTGGTAAAATTATGTTTTCCAGGATAAATTCCCAAAATAAAAAGATTTATTGGGCTGTTCTTTGATGTAAGAGTCTCTATTGTTTTTTTAACCTCCTCCCAAAAACGTCCAACCTTAGTACATTGCCACATGCAGTGGGACAGCATCCCTTTATTGTCATTACACTATCTGTCATGTTACTGTTATATCTGTTCAATTTCACTGGTGTGATGTAAGTTCTCATGAGCCATTTATACTGTATGAGCCCAAATCGGGTATTAATTGATTGTGAGTTTTGGTATGTGCTGATTCCAAGTCCTCTTGTGATATATATATTTATTTATTAATAGATCCTCGTTCCATGCCGTTTGTTTTGAAACAGAACTTTCAGTTGAATTAGACAGTAACAAATTGTACAACTCTAATATAGCACCTTTACTTAGACTGTTTTTAGAAACAATTTTCTCTAAATTAACTTTTTAGGTTTGGTTCAGTTATTATTCTGACTAGCTCTAAAGAAACTTTTTAAAATTTATATCATATTTTCATCTAGTTTCCTCAAAGGACATCAAGTTCTCAGTGTTAGACATTAATAAATATTGCATAGTCTTCAATCCCTTTGATGGGATTGAAGCAGTCAGAGTGGACCCAGCTGCCTCCATTGAAAAAACTCACTGATATTCCTCATGTACAACTTCTGTCTGTTTGTCTGTTTCACGCTTTCTTTTTGCATATTTTATTTGCACATTTTAACTATGAATTATTCAGTGTTTAGTATGGTGTTTGGCAAAGTCAAGTTCCTTGTATTCTTGTGGATACTTGGTAAAAAAGGATATTTTGATTCTGATTCTGATTGCTGAAAAATAGGGTCTGCTCTCTTTGGGATAAAGTACCGATTTCCCCAAAGTGGGCTATACAAAGACCATTTACAGGGCTCTTTAACATATCTGCGCCCCTTAAAACAAATTTTCATTATATTTTTAATGATTGGATTTGTAGTTTGTTTTAATAGAGAGGAAAATGTAAAATATTGTGGTAATGGCAAATTCAAATCTTCCAACACCATTTCTTTCCACTGGTGGGCATTCTTTGCCTCAAAATAAAATTTCATTGATCTTAATTGTACTGCCCAATAATACCAAATTATATTTGGACATTTTAACCCTCCTTTATTATACGGAAAGTGCAACAATGACAGTCTAACCCAAGCTTGACCATTTTTTCAAATAAATCCTATACATAGCTTTTAGTGGGTGCAATGGCACATTCTGAAACAAATTTAACATTTTAGGGAGCATATTGATTTTTATGTCATTGATTCTACCAGTTAAAGAAAGGGTTAATGACATCCACCTATCAATGGATCCTGTTATTTCATTTATTAAAGACTCAGAGTTAGAGCTAATAATCAGATTCAATTTGGGTCTAACATCTATACATAAAATGATCCACCAGTTTAAAACACAGAGTCTCCGGAACGGAATCCTCAATGTCCTTCTTATTTAGTAATAGAATGGAGGACTTGGTATTTTTAATTGTATATTGTGAAATGTTACTAAAAGCTTTTATCCATTCTAAAATGGTTGGAGTAGATTTTCTAATTTGAGAAACAAATTAGAAAGTGGCAAGGCTCCTGGGGTGGATGAAATCCGTCCTGAGTACCTTAAGTCTCTGGATGCTGTGGGACTGTCTTGGCTGACATCGCATGGTGGTTGGGGACAGTGCCTCTGGATTGGCAGACCGGGGTGGTGGTCCCTCTGTTTAAGAAGGGGGACCGGAGGGTGTGTTCCAACTACAGGGGGATCACACTCCTCAGCCTCCCCAGTAAGGTCTATTCCACAGCACTAGAGAGGAGAATTCGACCGATAGTCGAACCTCGAATTCAGGAGGAGCAGTGTGATTTTCGTCCTGGTTGCGGCACACTGGACCAGCTCTACACGCTCCATCAGATGCTCGAGGGTTCATGGGAGTTCGCCCAACCAGTCCACATGTGCTTTGTGGATCTGGAGAAGGCATTTGACCGTGTCCTGCGGGGCACCCTGTGGGGGGTGCTCCGGGAGTACAGGGTCCAGGGTCCAATGCTAAGGGCTATCCGGTCCCTGTACGACCGCAGCAGGAGCTTGGTTCACATTGCCGGTAGTAAGTCAAACCTGTTTTCAGTGCACGTTGGCCTCCGCCAGGGCTGCCCTTTGTCACCGGTTCTGTTCATTATCTTTATGGACAGAATTTCTAGGCGCAGCCAGGATGGAGAAGGGGTCTGGTTTGGGAACCACAGAATCTCGTCTCTGCTGTTTGCGGACGATGTGGTTCTGTTGGCTTCGTCAAATCAGAACCTTCAGCGTGCACTGGGGCAGTTTGCAGCCGAGTGTGAAGTGTCCGGGATGAAAATCTGCACCTCCAAATCCGAGGCCATGGTTCTTGACCGGAAAAAGGTGCTTTGCCCTGTTCAGGTCGGTGGAGTGCCCTTGCCTCAAGTGGAGAAGTTTAAGTATCTTGGGGTCTTGTTCACGAGTGAGGGACGGATGGAGCGTGAGATTGACAGATGGCTCAGTGCAGCATCTGCAGTGATGCAGTCGCTGTATCGGACCATCGTGGTGAAGAGAGAGCTGAGTAGGGGGGCAAAGCTCTCGATTTACCGTTCTACGTTCCGATCCTCACCTATGGTCATGAGATTTGGCTCATGACTGAAAGAACGAGATCACTAGTACAAGCGGCCGAGATAAGTTTCCTCCACAGGGTGGCTGGGCGCTCCCTTAGAGATAGGGTGAGGAGCTCGGTCACTCAGGAGGAGCTCAGGAGTCGAGCCGCTGCTCCTCCACGTTGAAAAGAGCCAGTTGAGGTGGCTCGGGCATCTTTTCCGGATGCCCCCTGGACGCCTTGCTGGAGAGGTGTTCCGGGCACGTCGCATCGGGAGGAGGCCCCGGGGAAGACCCAGGACACACTGGAGAGACTACGTCTCTCGGCTGGATTGGAAACGCCTTGGGGTTCCCCCGGAGGAGCTGGGGGAGGTGTGTGTGGATCGGAAGGTCTGGGCGGCTTTGCTTGAGCTGCTGCCCCGTGACCCGACTCTGGATAAAGCGGAAGAAAATGGATGGATGGATGGAAATAGAACAATATCATCTGCATATAGTGCCATCTTGTGTTCAATATGGTGAACAGGGATTCCACATATGTCAATATGTGTTCATACAGCTATTCCCAAATGTTTTATCATCAAGGTAAACAACAGAGGTGGCAAAGGTCACCCATCAATCAATCAATCAATCAATCAATTTTTTTATATAGCACCAAATCACAACAAACAGTTGCCCCAAGGCGCTTTATATTGTAAGGCAAGGCCATACAATAATTATGTAAAACCCCAATGGTCAAAACGACCCCCTGTAAGCAAGCACTTGGCAACAGTGGGAAAGAAAAACTCCCTTTTAACAGGAAGAAACCTCCAGCAGAACCAGGCTCAGGGAGGGGCAGTCTTCTGCTGGGACTGGTTGGGGCTGAGGGAGAGAACCAGGAAAAAGACATGCTGTGGAGGGGAGCAGAGATCGATCACTAATGATTAACTGCAGAGTGGTGCATACAGAGCAAAAAGAGAAAGAAACAGTGCATCATGGGAACCCCCCAGCAGTCTACGTCTATAGCAGCATAACTAAGGGATGGTTCAGGGTCACCCGATCCAGCCCTAACTATAAGCTTTAGCAAAAAGGAAAGTTTTAAGCCTAATCTTAAAAGTAGAGAGGGTGTCTGTCTCCCTGATCTGAATTGGGAGCTGGTTCCACAGGAGAGGAGCCTGAAAGCTGAAGGCTCTGCCTCCCATTCTACTCTTACAAACCCTAGGAACTACAAGTAAGCCAATATGCGTGAGATATGCTCTCTCCTTCTAGTCCCTGCTAGCACTCTAGCTGCAGCATTGTGAAATAACTGAAGGCTTTTCAGGGAACATTTAGGACAACCTGATAATAATGAATTACAATAGTCCAGCCTAGAGGAAATAAATGCATGAATTAGTTTTTCAGCATCACTCTGAGACAAGACCTTTCTAATTTTAGAGATATTGCGGAAATGCAAAAAAGCAGTCCTACATATTTGTTTAATATGCGCATTGAATGACATATCCTGATCAAAAATAACTCCAAGATTTCTCACAGTATTACTAGAGGTCAGGGTAATGCTCCAGAGTAAGGATCTGGTTAGACACCATGTTTCTAAGATTTGTGGGGCCAAGTACAATAACTTCAGTTTTATCTGAGTTTAAAAGCAGGAAATTAGAGGTCATCCATGTCTTTATGTCTGTAAGACAATCCTGCAGTTTAGCTAATTGGTGTGTGTCCTCTGGCTTCATGGATAGATAAAGCTGGGTATCATCTGCGTAACAATCAAAATTTAAGCAATGCCGTCTAATAATACTGCCTAAGGGAAACATGTATAAAGTGAATAAAATTGGTCCTAGCACAGAACCTTGTGGAACTCCATAATTAACCTTAGTCTGTGAAGAAGATTCCCCATTTACATGAACAAATTGTAATCTATTAGATAAATATGATTCAAACCACCGCAGCGCAGTGCCTTTAATACCTATGGCATGCTCTAATCTCTGTAATAAAATTTTATGGTCAACAGTATCAAAAGCAGCACTGAGGTCTAACAGAACAAGCACAGAGATGAGTCCACTGTCCAGGGCCATAAGAAGATCATTTGTAACCTTCACTAATGCTGTTTCTGTACTATGATGAATTCTAAAACCTGACTGAAACTCTTCAAATAGACCATTCCTCTGCAGATGATCAGTTAGCTGTTTTACAACTACACTTTCAAGAATTTTTGAGAGAAAAGGAAGGTTGGAGATTGGCCTATAATTAGCTAAGATAGCTGGGTCAAGTGATGGCTTTTTAAGTAATGGTTTAATTACTGCCACCTTAAAAGCCTGTGGTACATAGCCAACTAATAAAGATAGATTGATCATATTTAAGATCGAAGCATTAATTAATGGTAGGGCTTCCTTGAGCAGCCTGGTAGGAATGGGGTCTAATAGACATGTTGATGGTTTGGATGAAGTAACTAATGAAAATAACTCAGACAGAACAATCTGAGAGAAAGAGTCTAACCAAATACCGGCATCACTGAAAGCAGCCAAAGAGAACGATACTCGTACGTCTTTGGGATGTTTATGAGTAATTTTTTCTCTAATAGTTAAAATTTTATTAGCAAAGAAAGTCATGAAGTCATTACTAGTTAAAGTTAAAGGAATACTCGGCTCAATAGAGCTCTGACTCTTTGTCAGCCTGGCTACAGTGCTGAAAAGAAACCTGGGGTTGTTCTTATTTTCTTCAATTAATGATGAGTAGTAAGATGTCCTAGCTTTATGGAGGGCTTTTTTATAGAGCAACAGACTCTTTTTCCACGCTAAGTGAAGATCTTCTAAATTAGTGAGACGCCATTTCCTCTCCAACTTACGGGTTATGTTGGGAAAGTGTAGGTACACGGACCCACAACAGGGGGCGCAAATGAACGGACAATGGAGTAGGTCAAATAACAACACTTTACTGTTGTGAATGGGCACAACAAATACAACAGATTACAACAATAGACAAAGTCAATTCACAAAAGGTGTCGTGTGGGCAGGCTCAAAGATAGGAGACGTCTGTCCAAAGCAGAACCGGAACCACACGATTTCCTCCGCCACCAGACCCCGGGAATACTGGAGCCGCCAAGTCCCGAACTCCCAGGTGGCCACTGCCTCCGCGTGTCGGACCTGGTACTGCTGGCGAGGAACAAAGAAACAATTAAAAGTGGGCGCGTTTGCACCCAGCAATCCGCACGGTAGGAAAACTACCTCCACCTCTCGTGGAAAAAGGAGTCTGCTAAACAACGCACAAAGTCACAAAGGTTAGTGTCTCACAGTTAGCTGAGTACGTTACCTTCCAGGTAGAACGATATCTCGGCAAAGAGGTGGAGATGACGTCTTGCTGATATACCGATGCTGATCCGATGAGTGGTGACAGCTGTCATGGGTGATGAGTGTCAGCTGTCACCCCGGCTGCCCCTGTGAGGCGGCAGCGCCCTCTGGTGCCTGGAGCCCGCACTCCAGGCAGGGTGCCCTCTGGTGGTGGTGGGCCAGCAGTACCTCCTCTTCAGCGGCCCACACAACAGGACCCCCCCCTCAACGGGCACCTCCTGGTGCCCGACCAGGCTTGTCCGGGTGGCGGCGGTAGAAATCGGCCAGGAGGGCCGGGTCCAGGATGAAGCTCCTCTTCACCCAGGAGCGTTCTTCAGGTCCGTACCCCTCCAAGTCCACCAAATACTGGAAGCCCCGGCCCATCCTACGGACATCTAAGAGCCGGCGCACAGTCCAAGCCGGCTCGCCATCGATGATCCGGGCAGGAGGTGGTGCCGGACCCGGAGTACAGAGGGGTGAGGTGTGATGGGGCTTGATCCGGGACACGTGGAAAACGGGATGGATCCGCAGTGAGGCCGGAAGCTGAAGCCTCACTGCGGCTGGACTGAGTACCTTGATGATCTTAAACGGACCGATATACCGGTCCTGCAGTTTAGGGGAGTCCACTTGAAGGGGAATGTCCTTAGTAGACAACCACACTGCCTGCCCTGGCCGGTACGCAGTGGCCAGGGTCCGCCGACGGTCTGCATGGGCCTTCGTCCTCATCCGGGCCCTCAGCAAGGCAGAACGGGCGGCACGCCACACCCGACGGCACTTCCATAGGTGGGCCTGGACCGAGGGCACACCGACCTCTCCCTCAACCACCGGAAACAAAGGAGGTCGGTACCCCAGGCACACCTCGAAAGGGGAGAGGCCGGTGGCTGACGACACCTGGCTGTTATGGGCATACTCGATCCAGGCCAGATGGGTACTCCAGGCCGCCGGGTGCGCGGCTGTCACGCAACGCAGGGCCTGCTCCACCTCCTGATTGGCCCGTTCTGCTTGCCCGTTGGTCTGGGGATGATACCCGGATGAGAGACTCACCGTGGCCCCCAGTTCCCGGCAGAAGCTCCTCCAGACTTGCGAGGAGAACTGGGGACCGCGATCGGAGACGATGTCTGTTGGGATCCCATGCAGCCAGACGACGTGGTGGACCAGGAGGTCCGCTGTCTCCTGGGCCATCGGGAGCTTCGGGAGGGCCACGAAGTGGGCCGCCTTGGAGAATCGGTCCACTATCGTGAGGATTGTGGTGTTGCCCTGGGACGGCGGGAGGCCCGTGACAAAATCCAGGCCGATGTGGGACCAGGGGCGATGGGGCACGGGCAGAGGCTGGAGCAGTCCCGAAGCCCTGCGATGGTCAGCCTTGCCCCTGGCGCAGGTGGTGCAGGCCTGGATATAATCCCGGACATCGGCCTCTAGGGACGCCCACCAGAAGCGCTGCCGGACAACTGCCACGGTTCTTCGCACCCCTGGATGACAGGAGAGCTTAGAGCCATGACAGAAGTCCAGGACTGCAGCCCTAGCTTCTGGTGGGACGTAGAGTCTGTTCTTCGGCCCAGTTCCGGGGTCCGGGCTTCGTGCCAGGGCCTCCCGGACGGTTCTCTCTACGTCCCAGGTAAGGGTGGCCACGATAGTGGACTCCGGGATGATGGGTTCCGGTGGATCCGACAACTCCGCTTTGACTTCATCTTCATGTACCCGGGACAAGGCATCCGATCTCTGGTTTTTGGTCCCGGGACGGTAGGTGATCCGGAAGTCAAAACGGCCGAAGAACAGTGACCAGCGGGCTTGCCTGGGGTTCAGCCGCTTGGCGGTCCTGATATACTCCAGGTTCCGGTGGTCAGTGAAAACCGTGAATGGCACGGACGTTCCCTCCAACAGATGTCTCCACTCTTCAAGAGCCCCTTTCACCGCAAGGAGTTCTCGATTGCCGACGTCATAGTTCCGTTCGGCCGGGGTCAACCTGCGGGAAAAATAGGCACACGGGTGAAAGACCTTATCGGTCTTCCCGCTCTGGGAAAGCACAGCTCCTATCCCTGAGTCTGAGGCGTCCACTTCAACCACTAACTGGCGACTAGGATCGGGCTGCACCAGAACGGGTGCAGACGAGAAGCGCCGTTTCAACTCCTTGAACGTGGCATCGCAACGATCTGACCAGGTGAAGGGGACTTTTGGTGAGGTCAGGATGTTACTGGTGGTGTCTTATGTGTGATTGGAGGGAGTAGGGAGCCATCTAGTGCTCGCACCTGCACAGGCGAGGTAAGCGCCACCAGAGGGAGCCCTATCTCCCTGGCCCATCTGCTGTCTAACAGATTCCCTTCAGAGCCCGTGTCCACCAGTGCTGGGGCCTTCAGGGTTAAATCCTCATAAAGGATTGTAACTGGGAGTCGTGTGGTAATATGGGTGTGTCCCACGTGAATGTCTCGGCCCACCCCTAGCCCAGTTTCTAGGGGCGGGCGTTGGTGTTTAACCACTCGGGGCAGTCTCTTACCTGATGCTCTATCGAGCCACAAACAAAACACGCTCCGCGGGCCAGCCTCCTCTGTCTATCTGGTGCCCTAAATGTGGCCCTGCTCGTGTCCATAGCTTCGTCAGCAGGGGGAGCTGTAACCACACAGAGCGTAGGGGCCGTGGAGCGTGGGGAGGGCGGAACTCGGTCGGAACCGGAAGGGAGAGGGACGGCGCGTGCCCGGCCACGCCCTTCGTCTCGTTCCCGACGGCGTTCTTCTAACCGATTGTCTAATCGTATAACGAGATCAATAAACCCATCTAAATCCCGCGGTTCATCCTTAGCCACCAGGTGCTCCTTTAGGACCAACAACAGCCCGTTTACGAAGGCGGCGCGGAGGGCAGTGCTATTCCAGCCGGACCTCGCAGCCGAGATGTGGAAGTCGACTGCATAGGCAGCTGCGCTCCGGCGCCCCTGTCTCATTGACAGCAGCACGGCTGAAGCGGTCTCTCCTCTATTTGGGTGATCGAACACTGTTCTGAACTCCCTCACAAACCCATCATATGTCTGAAGGAGCCGTGAATTCTGCTCCCAGAGCGCTGTAGCCCAAGCGCGTGCCTCACCGCGAAGCAGATTTATTACATAAGCTATCTTGCTGGCATCAGTCGCGTACATGACAGGACGTTGTGCGAAGACGAGCGAACACTGCATAAGGAAGTCCGCGCACGTTTCCACACAACCTCCGTACGGCTCTGGAGGGCTTATGTATGCTTCCGTGGAAGGTGGGAGGGGTCGTTGAACGACCTGTGGAACGTCACTGTTACGCACAGGATCGACAGGAGGGAGAGCCGCAGCAGCGCCCTGAGGGCGCGCTTCCACCTGCGCGGCGAGAGCCTCCACCCTGCGGTTAAGGAGGACGTTCTGCTCGGTCATTAGATCCAACCGAGCCGTGAAAGCGGTGAAGATCCGCTGCAACTCACCGATCATTCCTCCTGCGGACGCCTGTGCGCCCTGCTCTTCCATTGGCCGTTCAACAGCCGGTTGACGCCCCTCGGAGTCCATGACGTTGGCCGAGATATCCTGTTGGGAAAGTGTAGGTACACGGACCCACAACAGGGGGCGCAAATGAACGGACAATGGAGTAGGTCAAATAACAACACTTTACTGTTGTGAATGGGCACAACAAATACAACAGATTACAACAATAGACAAAGTCAATTCACAAAAGGTGTCGTGTGGGCAGGCTCGAAGATAGGAGACGTCTGTCCAAAGCAGAACCGGAACCACACGATTTCCTCCGCCACCAGACCCCGGGAATACTGGAGCCGCCAAGTCCCGAACTCCCAGGTGGCCACTGCCTCCGCGTGTTGGACCTGGTACTGCTGGCGAGGAACAAAGAAACAATTAAATGCGCGTTTGCACCCAGCAATCCGCACGGTAGGAAAACTACCTCCACCTCTCGTGGAAAAAGGAGTCTGCTAAACAACGTACAAAGTCACAAAGGTTAGTGTCTCACAGTTAGCTGAGTACGTTACCTTCCAGGTAGAACGATATCTCGGCAAAGAGGTGGAGATGACATCTTGCTGATATACCGATGCTGATCCGATGAGTGGTGACAGCTGTCATGGGTGATGAGTGTCAGCTGTCACCCCGGCTGCTCCTGTGAGGCGGCAGCGCCCTCTGGTGCCTGGAGCCCACACTCCAGGCAGGGTGCCCTCTGGTGGTGGTGGGCCAGCAGTACCTCCTCTTCAGCGGCCCACACAACAGGTTATCTGCTTTAAGCTGCGAGTTTGTGAGTTATACCACGGAGTCAGGCACTTCTGATTTAAAGCTCTCTTTTTCAGAGGAGCTACAGCATCCAAAGTTGTCTTCAATGAGGATGTAAAACTATTGACGAGATACTCTATCTCACTTACAGAGTTTAGGTAGCTACTCTGCACTGTGTTGGTATATGGCATTAGAGAACATAAAGAAGGAATCATATCCTTAAACCTAGTTACAGCGCTTTCTGAAAGACTTCTAGTGTAATGAAACTTATTCCCCACTGCTGGGTAGTCCATCAGAGTAAATGTAAATGTTATTAAGAAATGATCAGACAGAAGGGAGTTTTCAGGGAATACTGTTAAGTCTTCAATTTCCATACCATAAGTCAGAACAAGATCTAAGATATGATTAAAGTGGTGGGTGGACTCATTTACATTTTGAGCAAAGCCAATTGAGTCTAATAATAGATTAAATGCAGTGTTGAGGCTGTCATTCTCAGCATCTGTGTGGATGTTAAAATCGCCCACTATAATTATCTTATCTGAGCTAAGCACTAAGTCAGACAAAAGGTCTGAAAATTCACAGAGAAACTCACAGTAACGACCAGGTGGACGATAGATAATAACAAATAAAACTGGTTTTTGGGACTTCCAATTTGGATGGACAAGACTAAGAGTCAAGCTTTCAAATGAATTAAAGCTCTGTCTGGGTTTTTGATTAATTAATAAGCTGGAATGGAAGATTGCTGCTAATCCTCCGCCTCGACCCGTGCTATGAGCGTTCTGACAGTTAGTGTGACTCGGGGGTGTTGACTCATTTAAACTAACATATTCATCCTGCTGTAACCAGGTTTCTGTAAGGCAGAATAAATCAATATGTTGATCAATTATTATATCATTTACTAACAGGGACTTAGAAGAGACCTAATGTTTAATAGACCACATTTAACTGTTTTAGTCTGTGGTGCAGTTGAAGGTACTATATTATTTTTTCTTTTTCAATTTTTATGCTTAAATAGATTTTTGCTGGTTATTGGTAGTCTGGGAGCAGGCACCGTCTCTACGGGGATGGGGTAATGAGGGGATGGCAGGAGGAGAGAAGCTGCAGAGAGGTGTGTAAGACTACAACTCTGCTTCCTGGTCCCAACCCTGGATAGTCACGGTTTGGAGGATTTAAGAAAATTGGCCAGATTTCTAGAAATGAGAGCTGCTCCATCCAAAGTGGGATGGATGCCGTCTCTCCTAACAAGACCAGGTTTTCCCCAGAAGCTTTGCCAATTATCTATGAAGCCCACCTCATTTTTTGGACACCACTCAGACAGCCAGCAATTCAAGGAGAACAAAACAAAGAACAAAAAAACAAAACGTGAAGCTGCTTTTACTTCTCTCTGAACTTTCTCTAAAGGTGTGATTCTGCCGTTACCGTCCTGTTCACACCATGTGCGCTTCATATGCTGAATTTATGAGATCATGAGATGAAATAAATGGTCAAATAGCTTTAAAAACATATTTAAAAAATGAGCATATATGAATGAACTGAGCCACAAAAAAAAAAAAAAAAAAACCCTGACATGGAGAAGCTGTGGTGATGTTCAGATGCACAGATCACAAAAAGCAGGTGAGAACTCTGAACTTTAACAGCTGTTACTTTCCAAAGGTATTTATTTGTTCAATATTGGCTTAATGCAGTGTTTAAGCACAAAACGTGACTGATGAGGAGAAACAATTTCAGAAATGCAACAGAAACAACCACAATTCAGAAAAAGTTGGGACTGTATGTAAAATGAAGATAAAAATAAAAATGTTGCACTATTCCCAGTTTCTCCACTCACAGAAGCCAAAAGTTCTTCCAGAGTTATGTAATTATACTACAATAGTAGAATATAAAGAAGGGAAAAAAAAACGAAAAAAAAAAAAAAAATAGACAACATATTCGTCAATCGCAATTATTTGTCTCACAATTAATTGTCTCCAGAAATTCCTAATCGTGACGCCCTACTTGAGATCAGAGCGCAAAATGCTTGAGGATTTTCGAAATGCGGTGTTTTCTGTATCGATTTTCTATTGCGATAATTGGGTTTTGCGCAAAACCAGAGGTAATAGAATTATAATATTATTTTGGTTGGTGGTGTGCCGCAGGATTTTGTAAATATAAAAAGGGTGCCGCGGCTCAAAAAAGGTTGAAAATCACTGCCTTAATCTGTGTGATGATAAATCATTAGTGATCGATCTCTGCCCCCCTTCTCGGCATGTCTTTTTCCTGGTTCTTTCCCTCAGCCCCAACCAGTCTCAGCAGAAGACTGCCCCTCCCTGAGCCTGGTTCTGCTGGAGGTTTCTTCCTGTTAAAAGGGAGTTTTTCCTTCCCACTGTGGCCAAGTGCTTGCTCATAGGGGGTCGTTTTGACCGTTGGGGTTTTTCATATTTATTGTATGGCCTTGCCTTACAATGTGGAGCGCCTTGGGGCAACTGTTTGTTGTGATTTGGCGCTATATAAGAAAAAAGTTGATTGATTGATTGATTGATTGATTGATTGATGCCCAAAGCATCGTCACCGAAAGCCGTCTGAATCTTCCGAATGGTTTACACCTGGCTGTCGCTCAGTTTCTGGCAAAATTTGATGCAGTAGCGCTGCTCCAGTCGTTCCGCCATTTTCCTTGCAATGAAAATCCACCGAGAGCACAACACACGTCCTCACACAAATGCTGCTTGCCAGCAACTGACGCAACGACAGGCGTGAAAAAATTCACACATGCACACGAAGGTTCAAGGTTGGCTCATGCAAGCACACGTGATTGGAAAAAAAAAAAGGTTCGATACTTTTCTAACAGACCTCGTATATATATATATATATATATATATATATATATATATATATATATATATATATATATTCTCATATTTGTACATAGAAATTTTCATTGCACTGTCCTGTAGGATGTTATACCTATTTATACTTTTTGTTATTTTTACTTTATCTGGGTTGCGCAGTCTAACTGCTGGAACGCTGTGCAGTGAGACTGTCTCACTGTACGTCACTATTAAAATGGTCAAACACTTTGGCTGTATGAACTTAAATTCCAGAGTTTAGCTGATGTACATAATGCACAGTGTTTTTTGTCAGCAGATGGGTAACAGGTTTTCATACACTCAACCCCTTTGAGGGTCCACCTGTATAACCAAGTGAGAAAATCCATAAAATCAACATAAAATCCTTATAGCCTCCAAATCGCACCAAAATCAGTTTTATTACAGTATACACACCCGCACAGCGGTATCACATAACTGGGGTTTTGTCATTTTATTTGTCTCTTAAATAAAAATTTATCTTCTTTGTTGTGTGTTTTGTCTCTTTTTAAAAGCAGCAGCTATGATTTGTTCCCTAAGATCAGGTGCATAATTTTTCAAAAATGTTTTTCCGTCAAATCCTGTAAATATTTGATTTCTGGGTCCGTGAGATGAAAAGCTGATCTGATCTGGGGGTCACACACGTACACCACGTTCACTCACGCACTACATAAAAAGTACTGATGAACTAAAAACAAAGTTGTGCAGGTTGATGAAGGTCAGGCTCTCATGTTTTTAGAAGCTGGTGTGGCTTTCGGCTCTGCAGGTGGGCGTTGTTGCCTGATGGAGGGTCACCTGCAGGATATAAAAGAGGCTGACGCGCTCCAGCAGCACCTTCAGCTCTCAGGTTTCAGCAGCCAGCATGCATCCTGTCAGCGCACTCCATCTGCTCACAGTCCTGCTGCTTCTGCCCAGGACGGGCTCAGCGTTCACCAACAACGCCACTGAGGCCCTCAGCAGCCCATCACCCCACAACACCGAGGACCACCCGGCTGAGGAAGACCTGAACCAGGCCAGAAACGGGGGCAGGCGCCTGGCTGACGCTGCAGACAGCAGTGAGTCCAAAAGCTCTATTCTGACACAGATCAACAAAAAGTAACTTTATTTTCAGATCTAAAAGCTTTGAGTTCAATATTAATGCCAACACAAATGAATGATGCCATGCGCTTTAGATGGCAACATTAAAAACCAGCAGCATTGCAAACAACCCCTCCACAAAACATCTGTGCAAACTATTACCTCAGATACTTAAGCTTGTGCACCAAAAATTACTTATCAGAACTTTAGTGTTAATCATTGATTTAAATCAATTTTAAAATGTTGCCTTGTTTAAAAAAAAAAAAAAAAGAAGCTGATGTGACAGGAGGGAACAGAACCTTCTGAATGACCCGTTGTACCAACTGGCATCACCGTGACAACTTGGAGGAGATGACGATGTTTTTCTGATTTGATTTACTGACAGACGCTTAAAAAATGTTAAGGTGGATCTTTTTAAAGTAATTCCAACTCAGCCATTACTGAAGTTGATCCAACTTAATGAAAATGTTCTTGTGTCATTAGTTTCCAAAATTATTTCATTTAAGTTATTGTAATGTCAACATTTTACCTCCACTCTGAAATGTCCATGCAAACTGTTACATTATTTTTTTGTTCGTTTGTTTTTCAGTTTTTAAAAAACTTTTTCGCTTATGTAAAAATAAATGTGTTTAACACTACTAATAAGTTTTTAACACTATTCTCAACTTATGCTCAACTTTCTTTTTCTTTTTTATAACTGTGAATGGTTTTGTACTATCTTGGAAGTTATCAACTTTCCCAAAAAAAAAAAAAGCAAACAAAGAAAAAACATTTTGAAGCTAAAAATACTCAATTTAAGTGATAAAAACTAACCCCATGAAGCTTTTTGTAGATAGAATATATGCTGGAATCAAACAAGATAATCATGCAGGTTTGTCAGGGTAACGGTGCCACAGTAAAACATGTTGGATCTGTCCCCGGGTCTGTCTTCTTGTAGTCGAAAGTGTCCTCCGAAAACTCAATTAACCACCGTGTGCACAAGTCCCAAATCCATTATGGGAATGTGAACTCTACGTTTCATATTATTATTATTATTATTAGTTTTTTGTAATTAAAATGGTTAAGTTCTATTTACTAGAATACTGTAAGTTAACATGAGCTAATTTAACCATTTTTTTCTAGTTTAGCTGCAATCAAAAGAAATACAGTTGTGCTCAAAAGTTTACATATGTCAGCAGAATATTTGATTTTTTGGCCATTTTTCAGAGAATATGACTGATAACACAAGAACTTTTGTTTTTCACTCATGGTTAGTGGTTGTGTTTACATCCCCCTATTGTTAATACCTTGTTTTGCCCCCTTTGACAGCTTTTGTGGTAGTTGTGAATGAGGCTGTATAAATGGTGATACAAAATGCAAAGCTTGCACTACAACTTCTTCTGGGTTGTCTGGGTGTCTTGGTGGCTTTCCTCACTCTGCTCCTTCTTGCACAGTCACTCAGTTTTTGAAAACTGTCTACTCCATGCACATTTACCATAGAGTGTCATACTGATTGTATTTCTTCAATAATTGATGTAAATAAAGTCTGAAACATATTCAGTGGCAGCTTTACCATCAGAGAGCCTCGTCCACAACCACCACAAAAGACTCCAAGTGCTCATTGATGTTAAAGGGGGGAAATTCATGGTATTAACAGGGGGATGTAAACTTTTGATCAGGGTCATTTGGGGAGTTTCTGTTTTCATTATGATTTAAAAAGAGTAAACACAGTTGTTTGACAATAAATGGCTTCACCCAACCACTAACTGAGTGACAAAAAGATTTTGTGTTATTCATATTCTCTGAAAAATAGGCAAAAAAAAAAAATCAAATATTCTGCCAGAGTATGTAAACTTTTGAGCACAACTGTATGTAAGTTCTAACTGCAAATATTTAAGTTTTAAGAAGTTATTTCTAAATACATAAAATTAAGACATTTTGTGGGTTCTGCAAACTTGTTGAGGTTCACTGTGAACAGTTGATACATGGAAAATAGTTCATGAGGCCAACATGTGATCAGCAAGGCTGGGTAGGATTACTTTGAAATGTAATACAAAAGTAATCAGATTACAAGTAATCCAAACGTATGTACATACACACATGTAATCCACATGTATTCTTTCAAAGTAATCCTACCCAACCTTGGTGATCAGAGAATTAAATGTTGAATTTTTTCAATGAATGGTTTGAAAAGTGTCGTTAAAATGTCTTCAGACCTCAACTTGATTAAATTCAGTGTTTGTTTTGAACATGTGATCCAGCTGTGTCACCTCATAACCTGTAGAATGTTCACGTCACAGTTGAAAATAACCAGTTTTCCTGTGTCAGTCCCAGACCAGAGCCAGGTGGGCTGTCGGGAGCTCAGGTCTACAAAGTACATCTCCGATGGCCAGTGCACCAGCATCAACCCCATCAAAGAGCTTGTGTGTGCTGGGGAGTGTCTGCCCGCACACCTGCTGCCCAACTGGATTGGAGGTGGAGGAAGGTACTGGAGCCGCCGCGAGGCACAGGAGTGGCGCTGTGTCATTGACCGGACCCGGCCTCAGCGGATCCGGCTACAGTGTCAGGATGGCAGCTCCAGAACCTACAAGATAGCAGTGGTGACCTCCTGCAAGTGCAAGCGTTACTCAAGGCAGCAGAATGACTCAGACCACAAGGACGCATCTGTCCAGAGCAGCAAACCCAGAAAAAACCAGAAGAAGACTAGACTGCAAGGGGAACAAGCCGAGGGCCAGTCTGGCAACTAAAACCTGTGCAGAACTGCAGTTCCACACCTTCAAGCAGCCAGTCAGTCTGCACAGATGCATTCATGGAAGGTCAAGCAGCGAGGCCTGATCCAGTCCAATCCAATCCGATCATTAGATTGCATGGTCTCAAGAATTAAACATTATTATGTTTAACACGGGGCATGTTAATTAAACACACCTCAGGTGAAGACAAAAAGCTGTAAAGTAAGTTTGGTCAGTCAGCCAAGCAAACGCTGTAACGCTTGAAGGAGCAAAGCCTCACATCAGTTCAGGTTCAGTGGACTGGACTGTTATTGTTCTGATCAGGGTTTTAGGTCTCAATGTTTGGGCACCTGGTGGCAAATCAGTGCACAGTTGTATTTTTTTAGTAATGTCAAAATAAACATAAAAAAAATGTTATCTTCTTTATACATGGATGTCTTGGTGGCTTCCCTCAGCAGTCACCTTGATGGAAGCTGAGTCGGTTGTTGACCCTGTGCTGCGTCTCGACATTTCTGATGTAAGAGAAGAAGAAAACCTTCTTGTGTCCTCTGTTTGATTTATTTAAAGGCTCCTGGCTGACAGTGTTGGTGGTATGTTCATGGACAAAAAATACTTGCTGTATGTAGTCCACTTTCTTATTATTTTAGATCATGATGTGTCAGTGTCTTCACACTTTGAAATCAAAGAAAAGAATTGCTCTTTTTTTCCATAAAGCAGCCATTTATTAGCCTCATCATAAATGGAATGTACAGTAGTGTTCAGAATAATATTAGTGCTATGTGACTTCAAAGATTAATCCAGGTTTTGAGTATATTTCTTATTGTTACATGGGAAACAAGGTACCAGTAGATTCAGTAGATTCTCACAAATCCAACAAGACCAAGCATTCATGATATGCACACTCTTAAGGCTATGAAATTGGGCTATTAGTAAAAAAAAAAAAAAAAGTAGAAAAGGGGGTGTTCACAATAATAGTAGCATCTGCTGTTGATGCTACAAACTCAAAACTTTTATGTTCAAACTGCTTTTTTAGTAATCCTGTGAATCACTAAACTAGTATTTAGTTGTATAACCACAGTTTTTCATGATTTCTTCACATCTGCGAGGAATTAATTTTGTTGGTTTGGAACCAACTGGTTTACTAGCTGGTTTACTAGTGTGCTTGGGGTCATTGTCTTGTTGAAACCCCCATTTCAAGGGCATGTCCTCTTCAGCATAAGGCAACATGACCTCTTCAAGTATTTTGACATATCCAAACTGATCCATGATACCTGGTATGCGATATATAGGCCCAACACCATAGTAGGAGAAACATGCCCATATCATGATGCTTGCACCACCATGCTTCACTGTCTTCACTGTGAACTGTGGCTTGAATTCAGAGTTTGGGGGTCGTCTCACAAACTGTCTGCGGCCCTTGGACCCAAAACAACAATTTTACTCTCATCAGTCCACAAAATATTCCTCCATTTCTCTTTAGGCCAGTTGATGTGTTCTTTGGCAAACTGTAACCTCTTCTGCATGTCTTTTATTTAACAGAGGGACTTTGCGGGTGATTCTTGCAAATAAATTAGCTTCACACAGGCGTCTTCTAACTGTCACAGCACTTACAGGTAACTCCAGACTGTCTTTGATCATCCTGGAGCTGATCAATGGGTGAGCCTTTGCCATTCTGGTTATTCTTCCATCCATTTTGATGGTTGTTTTCAGTTTTCTTCCACATGTCTCTGTTTTTTTTTGTCCATTTCAAAGCATTGGAGATCATTGTAGATGAACAGCCTATAATTTTTTCACCTGCATATAAGTTTTCCCCTCTCCAATCAACTTTTTAATCAAACTATGCTGTTCTTCTGAACAATGACTTGAACGTTCCATTTTCCTCAGGCTTTCAAAGAGAAAAGCATGTTCAACAGGTGCTGGTTTCATCCTTAAATAGGGGACACCTGATTCACACCTGTTTGTTCCACAAAATTGACGAACTCACTGACTGAATGCCACACTACTATTATTGTGAACACCCCCTTTTATACTTTTTTTTTTACTAATAGTCCAATTTCATAGCCTTAAGAGTGTGCATATCATGAATGCTTGGTCTTGTTGGATTTGTGAGAATCTACTGAATCTACTGGTACCTTGTTTCCCATGTAACAATAAGAAATATACTCAAAACCTGGATTAATCTTTTTAGTCACATAGCACTACTATTATTCTGAACACTACTGTAGTTTTCCCAGTGCCACACAAACTTGCAGCCACGATGGTGGCACCGCACTGATGGACACTCTGCTCACGTTCTACGTTTCCATAGATCAATGAGCGCTCCCACTTTGGTTTGTGTGACCACGTCTGCTTCGGTCAGAATGGAAACAGGTGATGTGAAAAATGGGACACATTTTTTTTCAAGCATGTACAGAAAAGCTTCATTCACACGAGTTTCAAATGTGAAGTTAATGTTGCATTTATAGATCATGTTCAGGTAATTATGGGGAAAATTTTGTGGTTTGTAATTTATTATTAAATTTTTTTTTACCTGAAGAGCTGGAGTCATTTGGATGTTTTTGTCAGCACAGCGCTGTATGAAATAAAGTGCCAAATAAAGCTCGTTCACAAGCTTTTCTTTGTGACTCGCTGCTGCAGGCACAGACGCACTGCAAACAGGAACCACCAACAACAAGCGCATGAGTCAGCGCTGAAAGCTCTTTGTTCAGCTGTGAAGAGGATACCTGCACCTCCAGGGGGGCGGCCCAGCTGCCACAGCATGTTCACACTCCTCACAGTGTCGTGTCTGAGGTTTTACTGCAGTGAAAGTCAACACAATGTTTAACCACTGTGAGCTGCCGAAAGACATAAGACCGACAAATGTGCATCACAGCAAGCAAAAAACTACATATGCAAAAACAAAACTAAACAAAATCTTCAGCTGGTTGGAAAAAAGGCCAAACATGATTCTTTGTTCAACAAAAATGATCAGAAAATTCACTGAACTGATGAAAACGATACAAAACAGTACACACCAACATTTTCTTGTTGCCTTTTTAAATTTAGTGTATTTCTCACGATGCACCTTTGACCCTCTTTGGCCATCACAGAGTGCAGCGAACACAACTGTGGGGACTGAAAACCTTTAACACTGGTCACACTTTAACAGTCAGTTGAATGGGAAACTTGTGACTGATACGGTGCATGTGTGTGTGTATATATATATATATATATATATATGTGAGGGAGGCAAAGCAGCAGGTGTGGGAGGAGTTCAGAGTACACATGCAGAAGGACTTTCGGTTGGCACCAAGATGTTTCTGGTAAATCCATCCAAGCTGTCTACGGTAAGAATGGGATTCTGTTGAGGAGGTAATCGGGTGCTGGATGGAACACTGAGGAACTGCTGCATCAGACTCGCGCACCCTCTGTGATGGGAGCAGAGCTGAAGGCTGATGGGGGATCATCATCAGTTTCCCTAGTGGAAGTTACTGAGGTGGTCACACAACTCCTCTGGAGCAAAGCCCTGGGGGTTGATGAGATCCGCCCAGAAATGCTGAAGGCTCTGGGTGTGGAGGGACTGTCTTGGATGAGATGTCTCTTCAACATTGCATTGAGGTCTGAGACAGTGCCTAAGGAGTGGCAAACTGGGGTGGAAGTCCCCATATTTAAAAAAGGGGGACCAGAGAGTGTGTGCCAACTACAGGGGCATCACACTAGTCAGCCTCCCTGGTAGTCCAGGGTACTAGAAAGGAGGGTTCGGCTGGTAGTCGAACCTCTGATTGAAGAGAAACAATGTGGGTTCTGTCCTGGCCGTGGAACAACTGACCAGGTCTTCACTCTCACACAGTAAATTTTGCTGAGTAAAATATACTCTGCCAGGATAACATTTACTCCCAATCTAAATACAGTAAAATACATTCTATTAGTGAAATCAGCTCTACAGTCTTGTCAAATCAAGTGTTTCTACTCCAATAAGAGTTGATTTTACACTGTGATAGAGTTGATTTAACTCTGTTTGGACTGGGACCAAATGTTATCCTAGCAGAGTAAATTTTACTCTGCAAAATTTACTGTGGACAAGGATCCTGGAGAATATTCCTATCCAGTCTACAGAGGGCTGGGACAGAAATTCGGCCCTGAACTTTTTGGTCCAGACTGGCCCACCACTGCAGTCAGTATGCAGACACTGTGCCAACTCACCCCCCCCCCCCCCCCCATTGGACTACATATAAACATATAACTCCTTAATAACACTACTGTACTGAACAATATCCCTTTTTATTATATTACAAGTTTTGTGTAATCACCAGCAAGCTTCCCATTCGTTACCAACCAGAAAGCTAAAAACACAATTAGAAAAACCAACTCATACATGAACAGATTCCATAAAAATCTAAATTGCATCAGAAAAAAACACACAGATTGAAAGCTTAACAGCTAACAACTGGACCATCTGTTAGCAAGTTCTTCATGGAGGGGAAGTGAACAGGATATATATATATATATATACGCGTACGCTGCGACTCGGCAGTGGGTGAAAGTTTGTATTGCTTTTAACGTTTGGTGTTTTTAAAGTTTTATTTTATTGTTTTAAGGGTTTATATGGTGCGCAGTGCAATGTGCAGCTAAAATGGTCCCTAAACGTTTAAGTATTTGGACTCTCTTGTTTTGTCTGGTCTTTGCTGTACTGCAGTCGGTTGTTACCGACTGCAGTACAGCCGTAATGAATTGCTCCAGCTTAACTTTGGAGTGCGTTTTGGAGTACCTGAGATTGCGGAGCACACCTCCTGGATGGTACTACGTTCGGGCTCCGTAAAACCTGATGTGGTGGGAAGTAAAGGTGGGAAACGAAAGCGAGGAAAAAGAGGAGGTGTGCGTCTGCGCCTGAAGAAACGAGGGCTTGGCCGTGTTCCGCTGCCTCCTATTATTTTAGGTAATTCGCAGTCCATACGGAACAAACTGAACGAATTACAGAGCAGTGTTCGTTATTTAAAGGATTACAGCAACTGTGGCATCATAGCACTGACTGAGACGTGGCTTACGGATCGGGACAGGAATGATGACCTGATGATTGACGGCTTTGGAGCTCCTTTCCGGTTGGACCGAGATGCAGAGGTGACGGGGAAATCTCAGGGGGGCGGCGTGTGTTTGTACGTTAATGAGCAATACTGTAACCCTAAGTCTGTAACTGTTAGAGAGCGTGTTTGCACGCCATAGAACTTCTTACAGTGTCACTTCGCCCCTATTATCTGCCCCGTGAATTCCCACAGCTTTTCATCACTGTGGTTTACATACATCCGAGAGCTAATGCCAACTCTGCCTGTTCTGCCATCTTTGATGTGGTGCAGAAATTGATGTCTCACTCACCTGACACTCCAATCTTCTTGCTTGGCGACTTCAATCATGTGTCCTTGGATAAGACTCTCCCCAATATGTATCAGTATGTTACCTGCCCTACCAGGCGGGATAAAACTATTGATCTCTGTTACGGGTCTGTTAAGGAGGCTTATAAGTCTGTGTCCTTGCCTCCTCTTGGTTTTGGGGATCACTATTTTGTGCATTTGCTGCCCTATTATAAGTCTCTGCTTAAGAGGGTGAAGGTCTCCACAAGAGAATTTAAGGACTGGAACAGTGATGCAGTGCTTTGCCTTCAGGAGTGCTATGAATGTACGGACTGGGACATATTTATAGAGGCATGTGGCGATAACCTGGATGAACTGGCGGATGTGATCTGCTCTTATGTGGTGTATTGTAGGGATATGTTGATTCCTACTAAAAAAGTGAAAATGTATCCTAACAACAAACCCTGGGTTACAAAGTTTCTGAGAATCAGTTTACAATCTAAGAGAGAGGCTCATAGATCGGGGTCAGTTACGGAATTATGCAATGCTACTAAAGAAGTGAAAATGGTGCTGGAAAAGGCTAAGAGAAATTATGCAGGGAAAATAGAGGAAAAGATGGCAAATAAAAATTTTGGATCTGCTTGGTCGTGTATGAAAACGATAGCTGGGCTTCAGGAGCCCAAGTCCAGATCCATCACCTTGCTGAAGAACTATCAGACAGATGTTGAATTTACTAATGCTCTGAATACTTTTTACACAAGGTTTGATAACTCAGATCACAGTTCAGAGATTAAGGAAATAAAGCATAAAGTGAAAGACAGTCAGCACTTTTTTATTTCTCAAAAAGAGGTAGAAAAATCTTTTTGTGCCCTCAAATCAAAATGTCAGGGCCCTGATAATGTTTGCAGTCGCCTCTTAAAAAACTGTGCTAAAGAGCTGAGTCCTATTTTCCAATTTATTTTCAATATGTCTCTGGAAATGCAAACTGTGCCAAATGTGTGGAAAGACGCTGTTGTTGTCCCTGCCACCAAAAATTGTACTCCAAAGGTTCTAAATGACTTTAGGCCTATAGCTTTGACGTCCATTGTCATGAAAACCTTTGAGAAACTGGTGAAAACAGAAATTATTAATCAAGTTGGTGCCAAATTGGACCCTATGCAATTTGCCTATAGGCCAAATAGAGGGGTTGAGGATGCCACAGTCACTTTAATGAATTTGCTTTTTAGTCACCTTGAAGGGAAAGGTGCACATGTCAGACTTTTATTTGTTGACTTTTCGTCTGCTTTTAACACAATTCAGCCGCACATTTTAGCCTCAAGACTTTTAGATCATTTTAATCTAAGTTGTAATCTTGTGGGCTGGATTCTGAGCTTCCTCACTAACAGGACACAAAAAGTGAGAGTGAATGGGGTCTTGTCTGAGCAGACCCAGTCCTCCATTGGGACACCACAAGGCAGTGCTATCTCTCCACTTTTGTATATTTTGTACACTGATCTCTGCAGAAGTTGGAGGGAGGGGAGGACTATTCTTAAGTATGCAGATGACACTGTTATTGTCAGTTTGCTTCAGGACAGTGAGGTTGGCCATGGTCCTGTGGTTGATGATTTCTTGGATTGGTGCGAGAAGTCTTTTCTACAGATGAATGTATTGAAGACTAAAGACATGGTCATTGACTTTAGGAAGGGTTCCCACAAACATGGAGTAACTCTCCTAAAAGGTCAGGCTGTAGAAATTGTGAGCACCTATAAATATCTGGGTACTGTTATGGATGACAAACTCACTTTTGAGTCAAATTGTGAAGTGGTGTGTAAAAAAGGTCACCAGCGCTTGTTCTGTCTTAGAAAACTGGCATCCTTTCACATTGACAAATCTTTGTTAACAATGTTTTATCGTTGTTATATCGAATCTGTTTTATCTTTTTGTTTGGTGTCATGGTTTGGAAATTTGTCAGTTAAAAATAAAAACAGTCTGAATCAGATTGTAAAATGGGCGAGCAAAATCATTGGTGGAGAGACTCAGCTGTATCCAACCTCTCTGTACATGAGGCAGGTCCAGAGATTGGTTGAGGCAGTTCTAAAGGAGGCCTCACATCCTCTTTTTGATCAGTTTGAACTGCTCCCTTCAGGACGGAGGTATAAAGTTCCTTTTTGTAGAACTAAGCGCTATAAGAGCACTTTTATTCCTGCTGCTATTAGTGTACTTAACAGACGACCTTGATTGTATATTTAATTAATTTATTCGCTTTTTTGCTTTGAGATGGCACACGCTCTGTGACTTTTGTTCTGGCGCCATGCTATTGGCCTGTACTTGCACTGCTTTATTGGTATTGTATTCTTATATTTTTTATATTGTATTTTTATATTTTTATTGTATTTTTATATTTTTAATTATATTTATGGTATTTGTATCGGTTTTTATGTGTTATGTGATTGTAATGAATGGTGTGACTCACTGCCAAAACAAATTTACCTTTTGGTACAAATAAAGTAACCTTGAACCTTGAACCTTGATATATATATATATATATATATATATATATATATATATATATATATATATATATATATATATATATATATATATATCGCAGTGAGCTACTGGTGGTTGGCTCTCACTGCGGTATTGTATCACTTCCTGTTCCGGAGCACAGCGGTGTTTTTCTGTATCTGTTAGCTGTTTAATCTGCACAGTTAGATTGATCTAGTTAACTAGATAACGATTTGTTTCCCAGTGTAATCTTCACGTGCCTTAACTAAAGCACTCCCTCTGCTGAATCACATCTAAATTATTTACACATTATTCACTTTGTGTGTTTTTAGGAATCCGCTAGCTTAGCGCAGCTATTAGCTCTTAGCCGGTTTAGCATGGCGGCTTCTCCTGTCTCTCCTGCACTTTTCTGCTCTGGGTGTGAAATGTTTAATTATTCCTCAACCTCCTTTAGCAGTAACGGTACTTGTAATAAGCATAGCTTATTCGTAGCTTTGGAGGCCAGGCTGGGCGAATTGGAGACTCGGCTCCGCACCTTGGGAAATCCTACAGCTAACCAGGCCCCTGTAGTCGGTGCGGACCAAGGTAGCTTAGCTGCCGTTAGTTCCCCTCCGGCAGATCCCGAGCAGCCGAGAAAGCAGGCTGACTGGGTGACTGTGAGGAGGAAGCGTAGTTCTAAACAGAAGCCCCATGTACACGCCAACCCGTTCACATCTCTAACCATTTTTCCCCACTCGGCGACACACCCGCCGAGGATCAAATTCTGGTTATTGGCGACTCTGTTTTGAGAAATGTGAAGTTAGCGACACCAGCAACCATAGTCAATTGTCTTCCGGGGGCCAGAGCAGGCGACAATGAAGGAAATTTGAAACTGCTGGCTAAGGCTAAGCGTAAATTTGGTAAGATTGTAATTCACGGCGGCAGTAATGACACCCGGTTACGCCAATCGGAGGTCACTAAAATTAACATTGAATCGGTGTGTAACTTTGCAAAAACAATGTTGGACTCTATAGTTTTCTCTGGGCCCCTCCCCAATCGGACCGGGAGTGACATGTTTAGCTGCATGTTCTCCCTGAATTGCTGGCTGTCTGAGTGGTGTCCAAAAAATGAGGTGGGCTTCATAGATAATTGGCAAAGCTTCTGGGGAAAGCCTGGTCTTGTTAGGAGAGACGGCATCCATCCCACTTTGGATGGAGCAGCTCTCATTTCTAGAAATCTGGCCAATTTTCTTAAATCCTCCAAACCGTGACTATCCAGGGTTGGGACCAGGAAGCAGAGTTGTAGTCTTACACACCTCTCTGCAGCTTCTCTCCCCCTGCCATCCCCTCATTACCCCATCCCCGTAGAGACGGTACCTGCTCCCAGACCACCAATAACCAGCAAAATCTATTTAAGCATAAAAATTCAAAAAGAAAAAATAATATAGCACCTTCAACTGCACCACAGACTAAAACAGTTAAATTTGGTCTATTAAACATTAGAACTCTCTCTTCTAAGTCCCTGTTAGTAAATGATATAATAATTGATCAACATATTGATTTAATCTGCCTTACAGAAACCTGGTTAGAGCAGGATGAATATGTTAAACGAGTCAACACCCCCGAGTCACACTAACTGTCAGAATGCTCGTAGCACGGGCCGAGGTGGAGGATTAGCAGCAATCTTCCACTCCAGCTTATTAATTAATCAAAAACCCATACAGAGCTTTAATTCATTTGAAAGCTTGTCTCTTAGTCTTGTCCATCCAAATTGGAAGTCCCAAAAACCAGTTTTATTTGTTGTTATCTATCGTCCACCTGGTCGTTACTGTGAGTTTCTCTGTGAATTTTCGGATATTTTGTCTGACTTAGTGCTTAGCTCAGATAATTATAGTGGGCGATTTTAACATCCACACAGATGCTGAGAATGACAGCCTCAACACTGCATTTAATCTATTGTTAGACTCGATTGGCTTTGCTCAAAATGTAAATGAGTCCACCCACCACTTTAATCATACCTTAGATCTTGTTCTGACTTATGGTATGGAAACTGAAGACTTAACAGTATTCCCTGAAAACCCCCTTCTGTCTGATCATTTTTTAATAACATTTACATTTACTCTGATGGACTACCCAGCAGTGGGGAACAAGTTTCATTACAGTAGAAGTCTTTCAGAAAGCACTGTAACTAGGTTTAAGGATATGATTCCTTCTTTATGTTCTCCAATGCCATATACCAACACAGTGCAGAGTAGCTACCTAACCTCTGTGAGTGAGATAGATTATCTCGTCAATAGTTTTACATCCTCATTGAGGACAACTTTGGATGCTGTAGCTCCTCTGAAAAAGAGAGCCTTAAATCAGAAGTGCCTGACTCCGTGGTATAACTCACAAACTCGCAGCTTAAAGCAGATAACCTGTAAGTTGGAGAGCTAATGGCGTCTCACTAATTTAGAAGATCTTCACTTAGCCTGGAAAAAGAGTCTGTTACTCTATAAAAAAGCCCTCCGTAAAGCTAGGACATCTTACTACTCATCACTAATTGAAGAAAATAAGAACAACCCCAGGTTTCTTTTCAGCACTGTAGTCAGGCTGACAAAGAGTCAGGGCTCTATTGAGCCGAGTATTCCTTTAACTTTAACTAGTAATGACTTCATGACTTTCTTTGCTAAAAAAATTTTAACTATTAGAGAAAAAAATTACTCATAACCATCCCAAAGACATATCATTCTCTTTGGCTGCTTTCAGTAATGCCGGTATTTGTGTTGTGTGTTGGGGGGGTGTGGCTGGACATTTTGGTGTTCTTTTCTTTGCTCTCCAGATGGTATGAAAACTGATTTGTCTGTGGAGAAGGTGCTGGCTGAAGAATCCTTCACCCTCATCAACATTATGTGCAGCACCTGTGGATGGTGCTCACATGCAACCTTAAAGACTTTCAGCTGAAGCAGATAATTAGATGGCGTTCTGCATTTAAGCCATGTGTGATTCAAGCAGAACTGCCGGGAACTCGACCTTGTGATGTTCGTTTGTGAGACGCTGAGGACCGCTCCTGGGTTTGACACATCGTGCCTGTGAAGCAGGAAGGGTGAGGGACACATGCTGTCAGCACACATCAGAGGTGATTAATTGTTTGACTACTTGTTGATAGTAACTTGGTATTTTGTTACGCAGTATATTTGAATTGTGATGAGAATTGTGCAGCTCGCTTCTCACTGCTGTGGCGTGCGGACAACTGATCCTCCATCTGTTGTGAGAAGCTGCTCATTTACATAAAGCTTAAATACAGACCTGAATGTGTTGCTGATAGTGTGTGCCTTTTGAAGGATATTGCTTGTAACTGCTGACTTACCTCACCTCTTCTATCCTTCGCAGAGAGTTGGTTTGTCGTGTCCACCTGGGGGGTGATTGGCGGTAAAAGTGAGTCCAGAAGCGACGGGCTTCGATCCTATTAGGCGCTGGAGAGCGTGCCAGCCTTCACTCCACCAGACTGACGCATCTTTTGTTTATACACTTTGTTTTACACCAGAGGGTGACACAAATAAATTATTTTGTTATTGGAACCGCTTTCTGGTTGTTTTGGCGCTGGGTTCCGTCGGACGCAGGTCCGCTCCTCAACCCGCGTCGACACATAACAATTTGGTTAGACTCTTTCTCTGCGATTGTTCTGTCTGAGTTATTTTCGTTAGTTACTTCCTCCAAACCATCAACATGTCTATTAGACCCCATTCCTACCAGGCTGCTCAAGGAAGCCCTACCATTAATTAATGCTTCGATCTTAAATATGATCAATCTGTCTTTATTAGTTGGCTATGTACCACAGGCTTTTAAGGTGGCAGTAATTAAACCATTACTTAAAAAGCCATCACTTGACCCAGCTATCTTAGCTAATTATAGGCCAATCTCCAACCTTCCTTTTCTCTCAAACATTCTTGAAAGCGTAGTTGTAGAACAGCTAACTGATCATCTGCAGAGGAATGGTCTATTTGAAGAGTTTCAGTCAGGGTTTAGAATTCATCATAGTACAGAAACAGCATTAGTGAAGGTTACAAATGATCTTCTTATGGCCTCAGACAGTGGACTCATCTCTGTGCTTGTTCTGTTAGACCTCAGTGCTGCTTTTGATACTGTTGACCATAAAATTTTATTACAGAGATTAGAGCATGCCATAGGTATTAAAGGCACTGCGCTGCGGTGGTTTGAATCATATTTATCTAATAGATTACAATTTGTTCATGTAAATGGGGAATCTTCTTCACAGACTAAGGTTAATTATGGAGTTCCACAAGGTTCTGTGCTAGGACCAATTTTATTTACTTTATACATGCTTCCCTTAGGCAGTATTATTAGACAGCATTGCTTAAATTTTCATTGTTACGCAGATGATACCCAGCTTTATCTATCCATGAAGCCAGAGGACACACACCAATTAGCTAAACTGCAGGATTGTCTTACAGACATAAAGACATGGATGACCTCTAATTTCCTGCTTTTAAACTCAGATATGGCATTACCCTGACCTCTAGTAATACTGTGAGAAATCTTGGAGTCATTTTTGATCAGGATATGTCATTCAATGCGCATATTAAACAAATATGTAGGACTGCTTTTTTTTTGCATTTGCGCAATATCTCTAAAATTAGAAAGGTCTTGTCTCAGAGTGATGCTGAAAAACTAATTCATGCATTTATTTCCTCTAGGCTGGACTATTGTAATTCATTATTATCAGGTTGTCCTAAAAGTTCCCTGAAAAGCCTTCAGTTAATTCAAAATGCTGCAGCTAGAGTACTGACAGGGACTAGAAGGGGAGAGCATATCTCACCCATGTTGGCCTCGCTTCATTGGCTTCCTGTTAATTCTAGAATAGAATTTAAAATTCTTCTTCTTACTTATAAGGTTTTGAATAATCAGGTCCCATCTTATCTTAGGGACCTCATAGTACCATATCAACCCAATAGAGCGCTTCACTCTCAGACTGCAGGCTTACTTGTAGTTCCTAGGGTTTGTAAGAGTAGAATGGGAGGCAGAGCCTTCAGCTTTCAGGCTCCTCTCCTGTGGAACCAGCTCCCAATTCGGATCAGGGAGACAGACACCCTCTCTACTTTTAAGATTAGGCTTAAAACTTTCCTTTTTGCTAAAGCTTATAGTTAGGGCTGGATCGGGTGACCCTGAACCATGCCTTAGTTATGCTGCTATAGACTTAGACTGCTGGGGAGTTCCCATGATGCACTGAGTGTTTCCTTCTCTTTTTGCTCTGTATGCACCACTCTGCATTTAATCATTAGTGATTGATCTCTGCTCCCCTCTACAGCATGTCTTTTTCCTGGTTCTCTCTCTCAGCCCCAACCAGTCCCAGCAGAAGACTGCGCCTCCCTGAGCCTGGTTCTGCTGGAGGTTTCTTCCTGTTAAAAGGGAGTTTTTCCTTTCCACTGTCGCCAAGTGCTTGCTCACAGGGGGTCGTTTTGACCGTTGGGGTTTTTCCGTAATTATTGTATGGCTTTGCCTTACAATATAAAGCGCCTTGGGGCAACTGTTTGTTGACATTTGGCGCTATATAAATAAAATTGATTTGATATATATATATATATATATATATATATATATATATATATATATATATATATATATATATATATATATATATATATATATATATATATATATATATATATATGAGGTCTGTTAGAAAAGTATCCAACCTTTTTTTTTTGCAAAAATCTGATGGATTTAAATCACATGTGCTTGCATGAGCCAACTTTCATGCGCATGCGTGAATTTTTTCACGCCTGTCGATTGCGTCAGTTGCTGGCAAGCACCATTTGTGTGAGGACGTGTGTAGTGCTCTTGGTGGATTTTCATTGCAAGGAAAATGACGGAACGGCTGGAGCAGCGCCGCATCAAGTTTTTCCAGAAACTGGACACAGCGAGGTGGAAACCATTCAGAAGATTCAGACAGCTTTCGGTGATGATGCTATGGGCATCACACAGATTAAGGAGCGTTACAACCGGTTTAAAGACGTCCGCACAACGGTGGAGAGCAAGCCACGCTCCGGTCGGCCATCAACATGTTGAAATGACCGTATCATTTCCAAAGGGATGTGGTGATGCAGGACCGTCGTGTGACTATCCGAGAAATTGTGGAAGAGGTCGACATCAGCACTTTTTCGGCACATTACACTGTGACAGAAGATTTGGCCATGAAAAGAGTGGTGGTGAAATTCGTGCCGAAGCTGCTGACAGCGGAGCAAAAGCACCTTTGTGTTGAAGTCTCACAGGACATGCTGTGACATGCTCACCTCTTCTGCAATTTCTCGGATAGTCACACGACTGAAAAGCCACCGAAAGCCATCTGAATCTTCCAAATGATTTCCACCTGGCTGTTGCCCAGTTTCTGGCAAAATTTGATGCAGTAGCGCTGCTCAAGTCGTTCCGTCATTTTCCTTGCAACGAAAATCCGCTGAGAGCACAAAACACTACCTCACACAAATGCTGCTTGCCAGCAACTGACGCAGTCGACAGGCGTGAAAAAATTCACGCATGCGCATGAAGGTTCAAGGTTGGCTCATGCAAGCACACATGATTTAAATCCATCAGGTTTTTGCAAAAAAAAAAAAAAAGGTTGGATACTTTTCTAACAGACCTCATATATATATATATATATATATATATATATATATATATATATATATATATATATATATATATATATATAATAAATGAATTTTAACCTTGCTTGCTCTGTCTGTACGGGATTATCAGACCGCTGTGTTTTTTGCACGTACTTACACCCCATCCTGATATTTTCCTGTACAGACCTCACACACTTGATTAATAATCCTTTAATATTGATAGCGTAAAACGGCTGCAGAAAGGCACCAGGTGAGGCACACAGTTCTCCTGCCTCATGGTAGGGGGCACTAGTGATCCCATGGATTCTTCTTGCAGCAACTCCTCAGCTGCAGAATAAGTGACAGCAAGTTATGAGAGCAGCCGTTCAGTTATTTGTTCCTCTCGCCTGGGGTTTAGTTTCAGAATGAAGGATTACATATACAAACTGAAACAATTTTCTAAGCTGGACTTTCAATCGAAGCAGGAGGTAATAATTGAAGGAAGACCAACACCATAGCTAAATGGTTTGCTTTACACAACAGAAGACTCGCTCTTTTCAAATGGAGTGAGACACAGATAAAGCCTGGCTCTGTGGATGTCCTGTAAGAAACCCCCTTTTTCTGCCTCCTTTTCTCAACTTGTGACAGTGTGTGGACTCAGATGGGATATTGTGACCTGAAGAATTTACAAAGAAGTCTCATCAAACACTAGCGGTCGACCACTCACATTCAAAGCCAGAAAAAACTCCAAACATACAGTACATGGGCTGATGAAGGACAACTTTCTTCCCTGGCAGTGATCTCCACTGAGACAGAGAGACTTTAAAACTGATGGAAGATTAGTTAAACTTCTGCAAACAAGTTATTGATGCTTTTGTTCAGAAGGAGTGGCACATGGACTTCATTTATAAGTAAAGGTAAGCCCATAATAATGTTTTTTAATTAAATGCACTTTTTGTGTACTATAGTTTGTATGTGTAAAGAATGCTGATATGAGATTTTAAACATAACCCATTAACTGCTTCCAATCAAACGGTGAATAAGCTACTTTGTGGGGTTCATATGTTTGTGAATCTGATTGTGATGAAATCAGTGCCTAGCTATACTGAGGCAGCTAAGCTAGCATGGTAACACAGCGAATTATCAGCTTGGTACATACACGGAAAAGTGTGACAACCTGCTCGAGCAATCCCACTGCTGCCACCAATGTAATCAAGCTGATGAGGGTTTGTTGCAGGCGTGTTAAGCATTAAAACATGGGACAACCGAAGACTGTTTGGGCACAGCAAAATTGCTGGCTCCTTTATTCTGCATGTGTTTTGCAGACTTGGAGAAGCTGTATGATTGGGAGATACTGTGGGAGGCACTGCAGGAGTATGGAGTGAAGGGGTGCCTTCTCAGGGCCATCCAATCTTTGTACTGACAAAGTGAGAGGTGTGTTCAGGTTCTCGGCAGTAAGTCGGAATTTTTTCCGATAGGGGTTGGCCTCTGCCAGAGCTACGCCTAGACACCACTCCTGTCACAAACAGGAGTGGTGTCCTATTCATGGACAGGATACTGAGGTGTAGTCGGGAGGAGGAGGATTTCCAGATTGGTGGGCTCAGGGTGTCATCTCTGCTTTTTGATGATGTCGTCCTGTTGGCTTCATCAACCTGTGACCTCCAGCACTCACTGGATCGGTTCACAGCCGAATGTAAAGTGGGTAGGATGGGGATCAGCACCTCTAAATCTGAGGCCATGGTTCTCAGGAAACGCATGGATTGCCAACTCCAGGTAGGGAATAAGGTCTTGCCACAAATGTGCAGTTTTGCTTTAGTGGCAGGGTCTGGAGTGGTCACAAAACCAGTCAGTATCTGGTGTGACCACCATTTGTCTCACGCAGTACAACACATCTCTGTCGCATAAAGGCATCGCCACCTATTTAACAGCCCCCTGGTCAACTGCTCCTTGAGAGAACTGTCCCTGTGGAAAATTGCCCCCTGGACAGTTGCTGACACTATATCTAAACATACAGTTGAACCTCACCTAACAACCACCTGAGAACTAAGACCACCTCAAAAATACGACCACTTATGAGCAGTCCCAAAATAATCCTTATATTTTCATAAATTTAAAGGGTCAGCAATATGAACACCTTGGAATTCACTTTTACGACCACTTATTTCAGTCCCAAATTGTATTCAGCCCCACAATTAAGACCAGTGACCAGACTGTATGGTAGTCTTTCTAGTTGCTAAGACAATTTATAGATGCCAAGATGTGGAGTGTTTCAAATTTGTCTTAATGCGAATACACATTGACAACCTCATTTGACTTGCATTTTTATTGCAAGCCAAATTTTTATTGCACTGCCTTAAAAAAATTGTCACCCAATGTTATTTGGCTCTCTGTCTCCTAGATCTCTTCTAGATTACAGTTGTTTCTTCTGGTCAGTCACCAGGTAATCTTGTTAATGATTTGTGGATGGGCATGCAGACTCAGTAAAGGTGCTACTTCATCATGAAAAGTTTATAAAACCATATAGAGGAATATGCATTGAAAGTGCTGGAAATGTCCTGCCTGTCGGCAAAACGCTGAGCACGGGGATTGTTTTCACTGGCATGTGTGTCTGTCAAATCAATTGAATTAAGTTTAATGCAATTAACTTATATCACACCAAATATATCTACAGTTGTATGCAAATGTTTGGGCACCCCTGATCATTTTCATGATTTTCCTTTATAAATCATTGGTTGTCTGGATCAGATATTTCAGTTAAATATATCATATAGCAGAAGAACACACTGATATTTGAGAAGTGAAATGAAGTTTCTAGTATTTACAGAAAGTGTGCAATAATTATTTAAACAAAATTGGGCAGGTGCATAAATTTGGGCACCCTTGTCATTTTATTGATTTGAATACGTCGCACTAATTACTGGAACACAAAATTGGTTTGGTAAGCTCATTGATCCTTGACCTCCTTACACAGGTGAATCCAATCACGAGAAAGGGTATTTAAGTTGGCCATTTACAAATGTTTCCCCTCTTTCCCCACTCACTAATGAGTGGCAACATGGGAGCATCTAAACACCTCTCAAATGACCTGAAAACAAAGATTGTTCAACACCATGGGGAAGGATACAAAAAGCTATCTCAGAGATTTCAGCTGTCAGTTTCCACTGTGAGAAACATAGTGAGGAAATGGAAGACCGCAGGCACAGTACTAGTTAAGGCCCAACGTGGCAGACCAAGAAAAATCTCAGATAAGCTGAAATGGATGGTGAGAACAGTCATAGTCAACCCACAGACCTGCTCCAAAGACCTACAACATGATCTTGCTGCAGATAGCGTCTCTGTGCATCGTTCAACTATACAGCGCACTTTGCACAAGGAGATGCTGAAATGCTGAGGAAACCTTTTCTGTGCACACACCATAAACAGAGTCACTTGAGGTATGCAAAGCACATTTGGACAAGCCAGCTTCATTTTGGGCTACAGTAAAATTTGGAGGTGGTTCCATCATGTTGTGTGGCTGTGTGGCCGATGCAGGTCCTAGGAATTGAGGGTCACATGGATTCCAGTCAATATCAACAGATTCTTGAGAACAATGTTCATGAATCAGTGACAAAGTTGAAGTTGCCCCGGGGCTGGATCTTTCAACAAGACAATGACCCTAAACACTGCTCAAAATCTACTAAGGCATTCATGCAGAGGAACAAGTGCAATGTTCTGGAATGACCATCTCAGTCCTCAGACCTGGATATTATTGAAAATCTGTAGTGTGAGTTTGAGCGGGCTGTCCATGCTCGGAAACCAACAAACCTGAGATGTTTTGTAAAGAAGAATGGTCCAAAATACCTTCAACCAGAATCCAGACTCTCATTGGCAGCTATAGGAAGCATTTAGAGGCTGATATTTCTGCAAAAGGATGATCTACTAAATATTGATATATTTTTTTCTGCTGGAGTGCCAAAATTTATGCACCTGCCTAATTTTATTTAAAGAATTATTGTACACTTTCTGTAAATCCTATAAATGAAGTTTATAGGATTTACAGAAAGTGTACAATAATTCTCAAATATCACTGTGTTTGTCTGCTATATGATATATTTAACTGAAATTTCTGATCCAGACAACCAATGATGTATAAAGGAAAACCATGGAAATTATCAGGGGTGCCTGAACTTTTACATAACAACTGTATAATGCTTCTGTTTATTGTGTTCACTGCACATGTATGGCAGGGTGTGTGTAATTTTACTTCTGACCGACTGTAATATCTCATGCCTGAAAGCCGTATTAAACATGAGTGAAAATATTTTGAATGCTTCCAAACCACTTCACAGTAACTTACTCACATCCAGTGTTGCCACAGTTACTTTGAAAAAAAAAAGAAAAAAAAAATCCAATTACTGATTACCCCTTGAAAAAGTAACTTAGTTACTTTACTGATTACTCAGTTTTAAAAATAACTAAGTTAGATTACTAGTTATGAAAATGATAACTTGTTTTGCAAATACTCACTTTACAGTAACCTTTTCTTGACTTCAATAAACATAAATACTTGTGTAGCACCCTTACCACCGCTCTATAATACAAGTACTTCAGAATGGGAGGGTGCTTTGGGTCCAATCTCCAAATAAGGGTATTGGGCCCATCTCAGCGTGCATGTGGAATGCCGTCCTGGTAAGTGAACTTTACCTCAGAGAAGAAACCTTGTGTTGCCAACATATAAACTCCTTTATTTAATTCTATAACACAAAAATAAACAAATTTTTCAACCCCACACGATCCCAACATTGGGTAAAAAGCAAACAAATCATAACAATAAAAACAAACCCACATTTAATAATTCCCAACTCTTAAAATCACATCCACGCTTTTCTGACTCCCCTTGAATGCACCACAACCCAGCCCACGCACACACACACACACACACACACACACACACACACACACACACACACACACACACACACACACACACACACACACACACACACACACACACACACACACAGTCCAGTCTTGTACTCACGCCGTCCAGGCAAGAGGAATTGAGAAAACAAAAATGACTTGCCACGCAGGCAAGCCTGATTGATGTCTTGGAATGTGCCGTATCTCTCATCAATACGTCTCAGTGGTGCCTCCAGCTGCTCTGATGGATTCATGTGTAATTTTGATGTTTGACAGAAATTTAATTAATTAATGTCTAAACAGACAGATGAGCTCATCATCTCCTTGAACAGACCACATACTGTCAGAAATTAGATTTTGTGTGGTATGTGTTTGGTTTACTTTTGTTATCTGTCTGTCTCTTGCTCTGCCTTTCTGCTTGGGTTTTCTCTGTCCTGCTCTTTCTTGTCTCTCTCTCTCTCTCACTCCGTTCTTCATGGTGGGTGTTTCCCTCTGTCTGGCCACACCCTGGTTCTGGAAGTTTCCTCACACATGTTATTGATTTGCTGCTCATCACCTGGGTGCTTTATGAGTCTCACCCCTTGCCTTTGTTCCTCGCCTGATCGATGTGCCTTGTGCCTCTTTCTAGCTCTGTTCTTCGTGTTTCTTGCCTTGCCTTGACTGCCTCATCATGTTTTTGACAACCTGCCTGTGTACCTGGACCATGCCTTTGCCTGATGATTGTGTTACTGTTGCTCTTTTTTGGACTGCCTTTCTCTGTACCGACACTTGCATTTGTACCAAGTAAATGCCTTAATTCTACAGCGCTGTTTCCCTGCATCTTGCAATTGTGTCCAGCCTGCTCTGCCAGTAGAACCTGATAAATCAATCAGGGCAACAATGGACGCAGCGGACGCGGACGCAGATGCTTTTCAGTGGGTGGTACACCACCACAGCTGGCAGCTAGCTCAACAAGAGCACCAGCTTGCCGCCCTGAATTCTGGAATCAGTGAGTTAGCCAAATGGCAAGACTCTTTCATGGCCTCTGTGAGCTCTCAGGTGGAGCAACTCCTGAACAACATTAAACATCAGGCCTCGACCAGCACGGTTCCCGCTGCTACACCACTTCTGGGACCGTCGACTGCCCCGCTGGCTTCCGTCCCCGCCTCTGTGGTTTGTAACCAACTCTCTCAGCCCGAGCATTTTTCCGGAGAGTCCGGGGCATCCAGCCTTTCATTACGCAGTGCGAGATGCACTTTGAGCTCATGTCATTAATGTTTCCGTCCGAACGGGCAAAGTTAGCATTTATGATCTCTCACCTATTCGGCCGGGCAGCTATGTGGGCAACAGCTGAGTGGAGCCATGATGTGCCATCTTGATCCTCCCTTGCGGCATTCACCAACTCTTTGCAGCAGGTTTTCCAGCACACCTCTCCAGGCCGTGAGGTGGCATGCTCTTTGATGAGGCTAAGGAAAGGTAATCACAGAGTGGCCGATTACACCATTGACTTCCGCATTCTGACCGCAAAGAGTGAGTGGAACCCTGCGGCGCTCCAAGATGTCTTCTTCCGGGGCCTGAGTGATATCATTCAAGACCAGCTAGTGGTGGTGGATCTGCCTGATAATCTTGATGACCTCATTGCACTGGCTATCCAGATTGATCACCGCCTGTCCGACTGTCTGTGTCGGGACACCCATCATCCGTCTCCACGGCTTGTTTTTTCATCCAACCGCTCCACCTCCAGTCATTCGGGGAGCCCCACCTCTACTGGTGCAGCCGAGGAGCCCATGCAAGTGGGAAGGGCACACCTCTCCAACAAGGAGTGTGAGCGATGTCGTGTGGAAGGACTCTGTTATTATTGTGGATAATCTGGTCATGTGATCACTGTCTGTTCTGTGAGGGGTGCGCCAGTGTGGCCAAAAGCAGTATTACGGGTGAGTTCAAGCTCAATTACTCCTTCCTCCCAGAATGTTTCATCAGCTAAAGTCACATCTGAGTGTACCACGTTGACCTACCCTGTGTTTATTGATTCTGGAGCTGACTCTAACCTCATGTTGTCCACACTCACTACGTCCCTCCGCCTTAAATTATATCGGTTTTCATGCCCCTTGGTGGTTCATGCAGTGGATGGCAGAGAATTGGGACAAATGGAATTCCGCATTCAGTCAGAACATTCCAGATAATCATAAGTGTGTCTTTGTGTACCTCAATGACATACTAATTTACTCACCTGATCTGGAGACCCACATGCAGCAAGTCCGTGCAGTTCTACAGACTCTGTTACAAAACAGTTTATTTGTAAAAGCAGAAAAATGCGAGTTCCACCTCTCCACCGTGTCTTTCTTGGGGTTCGTGATTTCATAGGGGGAAATACAGATGGATCCGGCCAAGGTTACTGCGGTTCGAGACTGGGTGGTTCCTACCTGTTGTAAAAATGTCCAGAGGTTCCTCCTTTTGTTTTTTTTGTTTTGTTTTGTTTTGTTTTTTACCTAAAACATCATTTTACAATGGCCCCTGTGTTGCTCCTTCCTGACCCCGCCTGGCAGTTCGTGGTTGAAGTCGATTCATCAGACATTGGTATCGGGGCTATCCACTCTCAAACTAGACCTAGTGACAACAAACTTATCTGTCAATAACATCAAGTCAATAACATTGATAACATCAAGTTATCGATGTTATCAAGTCGATATTATCAAGACATCAAGTCGATGCATCGACTTGATGTCGATAACATCAAGTCGGTGCATCAAACATTGGTATTGGGGCTATCCTCTCTCAAACTAGACCTAGTGACAATAAACTTCATCCCTGTGCTTATTTGTCCAAGAAACTTACTGCGGCTGAGCGGAATTACAGCATTGGAGACCGTGAACTGCTGGCGGAGAAAGTGGCCTTGGAGGAGTTGCGCCACTGGCTCGAGGGGGCACAGTTGCCTTTTTATTCTGGGCAGACCATAAAAATCTAGCATACCTTCGTACGGCTAAGCGACTCAATGCCTGTCAGGCCCGATGGGCCATATTTTTTAGCAGATTCAATTTTGTATTGTCATACCACCCGGGAACTAAAAACGGGAAACCCAACACACTGTCCTGTCTTAGGGATACCTCCGTTTCCACTCCGAGTCTGGAAACCATTCTCCCCGAGTCCCGTTTCATTTCTGCCCTTATATGGGATATAGAGGCCAGAATACAGTCGGTGCAAGAGAACACTCCGATTCCTCCGGAATGCTCCACGGGCAAGCTATTTATGCCGGCCTCTCTTAGAGGGGAGGTTATCCGCTGGGGGCATGATAGCCGCTTTGCTTGTCACCCAGGCATACGAAGAACCATGTTTGTGTGAACGCAGAGGTTTTGGTGGCAATGTATGTTGTCTGATGTAAAGGAGTATGTTAATGCCTGTACTATTTGTGCCATGCATAAGTTGTCTGCATGCCCACCTGCGGCCACCCTTCTGCCTCTGCCTGTTACGGTTTGGCCATGGATGCACATCTCCGTCGATTTTCTGATGGGGTTGCTGCCCTCGAGGTGCAACTCTGTAATCTTGACTATTGTAGACCGATTGTCTAAGATGGTTCATTTTGTACCAGTGCTTAGACTCCCTTCTGCTAGGGAGACTGCTGAAACTCTATTAACTCATGTCTTCAAGTTGCATGGATTGCCCAAGGATATTGTCTCTGACCGGGGTCCTCATTTTATGTTGCAGTTCTGGAAGGAATTTTGCCATCTTCTTGGGGTCTCATCCAGCCTCACATCAGGATATCACCCGCAAGCTTACGGACAATCTGAACGACTCAACCAGGATTTGGAAAAGTGGTTGTGGATCCTGGCCTCTCAGTATCCCGCCTCCTGGTCAATCCAGCTTCCGTGGATTGAACTAGCTCACAACAGTTTGCGTACATCCGCCTCTGGTTACTCCCCATTTCACGTAGTGTTTTGTCATCAACTGTCTCTATTTTCATCCACAGATTTACGTTCCCCTTTACCATCATATTGCAGCGCCGGCGAACCTGGGAGTGGGCCCAGAAAGCTCTATTGCGGTCTTCGCAGGCCTACAAGAAAGCTGCAAATCGTAGATAGTCGGCGGCACCCTCCTACGCCCCGGGTCAGCGGGTTTGGCTGTCCACACGGCACCTGTCGCTGAAAGGAGTGCCTCGGAAGATGGCTCCCAGGTTCGTTGGTCCATTCCCTGTTTCCAAGATCATTAACCCTGTTTCAGTCCATCTCCATCTCCCGAGGTCCATTAAGATACACCCGACATTCCATGTCAGCCACCTGAAGCCTGTCCTATCCAGCACTTTGTGCCCACCTGCCGATCCTCTGCATGGTTTGTGGATGGAGGGCTTGTTTTTACTGTGCGGCACCTCCTGGCTTCCCAGCAGCAGGGTTGCGGATTTCAGTATTTGATGGATTGGAGGGTTATGGCCCTGAGGAGCGGTCCTGGATTCCCTCCTGGTTTGTGTTGGACCCTGGTCTCATGCCTTTCATGCTTCTCATCCCACTGCTCCTGGGACGTCTGGAGCCGGCCCTTGGGGGCGGGGAGTACTATCAGGAGTCGGACTTTGTGTGGTATGTG